>NW_015410643.1:0-1993 GCF_001527695.2 Protobothrops mucrosquamatus
CTGGCCTAGGGCAATTTTTAAGAGGGGTTTTTAGAGGGGTTTTTAATCATATTTTAATCAGACAATTTAAATATTTCATTTTAATTAATTTTAATTTTGTGATTGTTATTGGTGTTTTTAATTGATTGTCAGCCGCCCTGAGTCCGCAAGGAGAAGGGCGGGATATAAATTCGAATAATAAATAAATAAATAAATAAATAAACATCTATATCAGAGGTCTTCAAACTTAGCCCTTTTATGACTTGTGGACTTCAACTCCCAGAATTCCTCTGCCAAGCATGCTGGCTGAGGAATTCTGGGAGTTGAAGTCCACAAGTCATAAAAGGGCCAAGTTTGAAGACCCCTGATCTATATATATTATTCTGTAAGAATGCTGATTTCTTATGACTTTATAAACTTATTCTAACAAGTACAATAAATGTTGGTTCTGTGTCTGCTAAAAGCATTATGTCGTTCACTGTTTTGTAACTTGTTTGCCTAATTAGAATTTCCTTATCTGTTAAAAGGACTAAGATATGAAGCTCTGATCATAGTATCAGTATAGTATAGAGGAGAGCAAAGAATGTGTCTGCTCTAAATACAGTGTCTGCTCTTTTTCATTAATAACCCTTGATTCAAATTTTGGAATTGATTTAGTTGCCCATGTAATATACCTTAGAAAGGTTGTGTTAGCAAGTACTATTGGTACCCACACCTATTCTAGCCTCTGATGCTATTATGTTCCAAGACAAATCCTCTTTAAGTAAAGTATTTCTTAATAGCAGATATTGCATTGGTTGGATTCAAATGTTGTACAAAGACATAGCTTCTTAAATATGCATACAATAATGGCCAAAATTGTGGAAACCTTTTGGGAAAAGTGTATTTTTGAGGTTTGATGGCTAATAACACCACTTTCTTTTGTAGTAGTACCATAAAATTATATACCAATGGAAAGATAATTTAATCAAGAATGTAATGCAACATAGTTTGTTCAATTATCTGTACTGTATTCTATGAAAAGTTATAGACAAATAACCAGAAAAAGGAAGCACAACTTGCTTAGGTTAATAGCAGGTAGCTTTCCTTCATCTGATTGTAGCCAATGAGCATGAGTGTTTAGAGAGCCAATCAAGTGTCATCTTGTTTTGGCAATGAGCCAATCAGATCACAGTAGGATTCAGTTACTGATGTAATGTATTGAAGCTGAAAGGAGGACATTTGTCAGTGTGTTATGTGATCGCTATCAAGTTGGTTGGTTTTTTTTTCCTTTCATTTAGTGAGCTTGTAAAACATAATAAAATTAAAGTAATGGTGCAAAGAGTTGACTGGTTGCCCAGAAAGCGATGTAAAATAGTATTATTAAGTGAACAAGGCTACAGTTATAAAGAAATTAGAAGAAAAATTAGTGAAAGGTGGCATTTCAACTGTACACTTTTCCCAATTTTGGCCACTAATGTATGCTATATATTCTGGTTTAAACAGTATCAAGGCCCAAAATGGGTTGGGTAATTTTTTTCCCCTATCTAGGGCAACATTCATTTGAAGATATTTGCTCAGAGCTACATGCCAGATGAGGGCAGTGTGGATGCAATAATGTGATAGGGCCATTGTTTACTTTCTGATACCTTTTTTCTTCTCTCTAATCTTTTTTGGTGGAAGGATTACCATATAATCATTTGCAGACAAGGAAGGCTAGAAAAGAATGAACACTCTTGATAACAAGTTATTATAAAGTTCTGCATAGGGAGGTGACAAAACTCTTTCTTCAAGTGATCTTTCATTTGTTTTTTCTGTTGAGGTTCAAGGGACAGAAAGGCAAGTGTTATTCTGAAAATGAAAAACTACCTATGGAGATGATATCAGAATTGTAGATGAGATTCTTAGCAGAAATAAGCTAAGGGAAAAATATGTTTGACAGAAGCCTTGAAAATCAGGTAGCCTTGAATTAAGCCCCAAATGGAAAGAGAGACAAAATTACATTCAGAGAAATCTTAAATATTAGAAATGTGAT
>NW_015410644.1:0-1993 GCF_001527695.2 Protobothrops mucrosquamatus
AGCCATTTGTCTGAAATGGTATAGAGTTTCCTGCCTGAGCAGGGGGTTGGACTAGATGACCTCCAAGGTCCCTTCCAACTTTATTATTATTATTATAAACTCACTTGGGAGCATCTGTGATTCCTACAAAAAAAGAGAAGGCCCACAAAAGAACATTAAAAGTGGAGGAATAGATAACTTTCCATTCCTGAAGCACAACGTTAAAAGCACTTTGTACAAAAGGTTAGTATATTGGGACTGATTTTTATTTTTAGATTCCTGAGTAAATGCAATGGAGGACTGGAGGAGACTGGTATACAGTACCTGTAAATTTCATCTAATTTTGCCAAGAATTAAGTTTGCTTGCATTTTGTTTTGTAAAGAAGCCCCAATTTAAAGGCAATTGCCATAGACCCTTCGTTCTGTTTGTCTGAAATGTAGCAGAGCTTGTTCTTCTGTGTATTTAATTCAGCATGTACAGAGATGACAGCCTTTATTACTTTCCTAGCAGTAGTCAATAACAAAGCTTAAATCTTCAAATTTTTCAAAGAAAGCTTCTGATTATATCCACAATGAGTCTTAAAGCTTCTGAAGCAGTACAAGCTAAATAAAGCTGCTTTCTGAATAATCTGAATGGATTTCAAAACAGCAGCAACAACAAGTATCTTGTGATCATTACACATCCTATATAGCTACTGGGGGAATAAATTCTTGAATGCTGTGGTCAGATTCATTTAGATGTTTTTAGTGTTTGACGAAATGAAATGATGATTTGAAATGCTTCAGAAATTATTAAAATGAAATTATGACTTTTTTTTTTCAAAATAATAATAATAATAATAATAATAATAATAATAATAATAATAATAATAATAATAATAATAATAATAATAATAATAATAATAATTTTTTATTTCTTTTATTGTAAGCCACCCAGAATCATTTATGTGAGATGGACATAGGAGTGAGGACTAATGCAAGCTATGATAGTTAATACTGGTGTTGACTAGGCTCAGTAACCTTTGTTTAATATTCTGAAATTATTTTAGGTGTGCATAAAATAAAATCTGAATTAAATATAAATAAAATGGTAATATGACAGGATGTAACTCCTTCTCACACTATTGTCTTGCAGTTTTGTTCTACTTCTTCTATTATGAAGAAGTTAGCTGATGTCTCTGATTAATTATTAGGTAATTAATTGGTAAAGAAGTGTTTTGCAAAAACTTTTGCATTTCCTTGAATTTTTTATTTTTTAGAAATTTGTATCAAATTATACTTAGTAAATTTTCCTTCCAACCATCAAGGAGTTAAAAAGCTGGTGTCACTGCAGATAAAATGTCTTTACCTGAAAGAGTACCAGGTTGATGTGGTAAATCCAGATATAATAAATCACCTAGATAGATTTTTTTTAAAGTGAATTTAATGCTGGTGAAAGAAGTTGAGTTGACAGCCTGGAGAATGTGGTCTTGAAATTAAGCAATGGAACCATTAAATCTCTCATCTGCTGATGTGTCTTAAAAA
Source organism: Protobothrops mucrosquamatus (assembly GCF_001527695.2). Taxonomy (NCBI): domain Eukaryota; kingdom Metazoa; phylum Chordata; class Lepidosauria; order Squamata; family Viperidae; genus Protobothrops; species Protobothrops mucrosquamatus. The sequence continues at coordinate 1,504 of NW_015410644.1, forward strand.
TACTTGCCCTAGAAATCTTAAGATCTAAAGCAATATTGTTATTGCTACATCATTTTACCTGAAATTAAGTTAGCCGCAACTCTGCTGGCCTTTTGCAAGACAGAGTCCTTCTCATGGCTCTGCTGACAGTTATTTATAAAGCTCAGTTGTTATGGTGTGTGTGTGAATACTGAATTCAATAACATTGTATTGCTGCTTTAAGGTAAGTAATTATTGTATTTGCTTGCATGTTGTTTTTATATGATATAAATAAAGTTGATTTTGGCTGTTCATCCATAAAGATCAAACTCGGGATCAGCCTCTGTATCTCAATAGGAGCTACATAAATGAAAAGAAAAACTTAATAAACCAATTTTATGTTGGAATTTATCATTGGTTCTCAAGTGCTTCAATATTTTAAAATCTTAATTGAGGGCTGTAATTGTAATATACTTTTGACTGGGTAGGTGCCATCATGTCAGTCAATGTCAGATAGATTTACCCCAGGGAG
>NW_015410645.1:0-1992 GCF_001527695.2 Protobothrops mucrosquamatus
AGAAGAAGAAGAAGAAGAAGAAGAAGAAGAAGAAGAAGAAGAAGAAGAAGAAGAAGAAGAAGAAGAAGAAGAAGAAGAAGAAGAAAGTTGGAACGGACCTTGGAGGTCATCCAGTCCAACCCCCTGCTCAGGCAGGAAAGCATATATACCATTTCAGACAAAATCACTGCCTTCTCATTAGCACAAACCACCATTAACTTAGATTAACTTAGTCAATTTAAGAAAGCTGGGCAGCGCTTGCTTTGAACCCAGCTTTTTAAGAGTCCAAACGGACAGACAGAAGACTAGGAGAAGAAAAAAAAGAGAGAGAGAAGTATTTAGAATTAGGAGCGTTTTTCTTACCTACATAAAGCCAACGGAAAAAAGCCTTGAAATTTTTCATGCTGCTGTCTATAACTCTGGGGGGAAAAAGAGAGAGAGCAGAAATGATTCTTTAATGTAAGGGGGATTCCTCCCCGGCCTCAAGTAACGGCCACAATGGAGCCGAAATTTTATGCTGCTAAGCGAGACACCTTTGCAAAGTGAGTCTGGCCCCATTTTGCCATCTTGTTAAGTGACTCACTGCAGTTGTTAACTTGGTCACACGGCCGTTAAGCGAATCGGGCTTCCCCCCCATTGAACTTGCTTGTCAGAAGGTCGCAAAAGGGGACTGCGTGACCTCGGGACACTGCGACCGTCGTAAATATGAACCAGTGGCCCAGCGGTCGAATGTTCATCGCGCGACCCGTGGGGGACGTTGGAAAAGTCCTAAGTTTGCAACGATGGCGAATATCTGGAAAATATTCGCCACCGAATCTGCACTAAGTCCTGCTATAAATACTTCAAAACCTCCTCCCAGAGGGGAACAAAAGAAACAGACCATGAAGTGAGGTGTGTGTGTGTGTGTGTGTGGGATGGTCTCTAACAATGCTTTGAGCTCTAAGCACATCTGAGTGCTTATAAGCAGCATGCTGAATACCAGGCAACGAGCTTCCTATGATCTTCTCGCTGTCCTCACCACTCTCTGTATGATTGGGGGGGGGGGGTTGCCAATCCTTTCAATGACTTACTGGAGAAGTTCGTTTGCTTTCAGAATGAAGGAGCCGACCGCAGTGATGGCGTCTGGAAAATGGAGAATAAATGCGAAATAAAGGCCGGCTGAAGGCGCTCTCCACGTCGAGCCAGCGAGAAACGACGCACTTACCTTCTATGCCCGATGCGTCCAGCCCGAGGGACTCGTACTTCTGCTTCCACAAAGCCATGCCTTTCAGCTCGCTTAAGTGGTATAGCAAGGCCTCCGAGCCGCTGTCAAAAGCAAAGCGTGAAGCCCATGAGCAGAGGTGGAAAGGAAGATCCGTCAGGGTACCAAAAGCAAGGCGTAAAGGCCGGGAAGGGAAGAACACACACACACACACAAAATTGTGAATTTTTTTCTTTCTCCTCCTGGACTCTGTCTGACAGACTGAGAAAACAAACCAACATGGAAATAGGTTTATGGGGTCTTCACTTTTCTTTCTTTCTCTTTCTTTCTTTCTTTCTCTTTCTTTCTTTCTTTCTCTTTTCTTCTTTCTTTTCTTTCCTTTCACCTTTCTTTTGCTTTCTTCCTCCTTTCCTTTCCCTTCCTCTCCTTCTTCCACTTCTTCGTCCCCTCTTCTCCTCCCCTCTTTTCTTCTTCCTTCCTTCCTTAATTCCTTCCTCCCTTTCCCTTCCCCCCTTTTCCTTCTTCCTCACTTTGTCTTTTCCTTTCCCTTCCTTCCTTTTTTTTCTCTTTTCTTCCTCCTTGCCTTTCCCTTCCTTCTCCTCTCCACTCCTTTGTTTCTTCCTCTCCCCTCTCCTGACTCTTTCCCTTCCTTCTTTCCTTTTTTTTCTTTTCTTCCTCCTTTCCTTTCCCTTTCCCCTTCTTTTCTTCTTCCTCTCCTCTTCCTCTCCTTCTTTCCTTCCTTCCTTTTGGTTTTGCTGTGTTACTGAGCCCTCTATTCTGATGAGAGTGTAATTTTTTGAAACAAATCATTA
>NW_015410645.1:10920-12154 GCF_001527695.2 Protobothrops mucrosquamatus
AATTCCTTATCCAGCAGGGATGGGGAACTATCATCCTTTCACGTGGACTTCAACTCCCAGGATTCCTTATCCAGCAGGGGTGGAGAATCATGGTCCTTTTACATGGACTTCAACTCCCAGAATTCCTGATCCAGCAGGGATGGGGAACTATGATCCTTTCACATGGACTTCAACTCCCAGGATTCCTGATCCAGCAGGGATGGGGAACTATCATCCTTTTATGTGGACTTCAACTCCCAGAATTCCTGATCCAGCAGGGGGGCAGGGGGGAACCAACGTCCTTTTACATGGACGTCAACTCCCAGGATTCCCGAGGCAGCCAGAATTCTGGGAGTTGAAGTCCACAAGTCATAAAAAAGGCCAGCCCTGATCCAGACCAACCGTTTCACCATCGCAAGGTCTTCTCTTTGAGAAGATTGGCAGCTGCTCCCAGGTTTTTTGGGTGCCCCACCACCCCTGTGCCCCACTTCCCACAGGACCATCCCCACTTACCTCTCCCACTTTGTTGGCCAAGGCAATCAGGTCCCTCTTGGGAGACCAGGCCATAAAAATGACTTCTTGAGGAAGCTGCTTCTCTCCCACTTGCCGGAAAGCTGGCATGGTGGTGGCATCGGGACCTGGAGACCAACATACATAAACCATGATGAGGGTGAGCTCAGATGAAGTGAATCTGACTGAAGGGAGCCGCCCTGGACAGTGGCTGAGGGAATGGCGGACACAAGACAGAGATGGAGTACAATGTTTGAGAATGAAGGTACAAATCACCAACTCACAACATGCCATAAGGAGGAAGAGGAGATGGCTTCAATGGCGGCTTTGTAAGGAACAGGAAGAGGAGGAGGAGGAAGAGGAGGAGAAAAGGAAGAGGAGCTGACTTCAATGGCAGCTTTGTAAGGAGCAGGAGGAAGAGAAAGAAGAGGAGAAGAGGAAGAGGAGCTGACTTCAATGGTAGCTTTGTAAGCAACAGGAAGAGAAGGAGGAGGAAGAGGAGAAGAGGAAGAGGAGGAGGAGGAAGAGGAGAAGAGGAAGAGGAGGAGAAGAGGAAGAGAAGGAGGAGGAAGAGGAGGAGAAGAGGAAGAGGAGGAGGAGAAGAGGAAGAGAAGGAGGAGGAAGAGGAGGAGAAGAGGAAGAGGAGGAGGAAGAGGAGCTGACTTCAATGGTAGCTTTGTAAGCAACAGGAAGAGAAGGAGGAGGAAGAGGAGAAGAGGAAGAGGAGGAGGAGAAGAGGAAGAGA
>NW_015410646.1:0-1992 GCF_001527695.2 Protobothrops mucrosquamatus
GGGTAGGCAACCTTGGCTCTTTTATGACTCGTGGACTTCAACTCCCAGAATTCCTGAGCCAGCCATGCTGAGGGGAAAGGGAGAGGTTTCCAAGCTGAGCCATGCTGGCTCAGGAATTCTGGGAGTTGAAGTCCACGAGTCATGAAGGGGCCAAAGTTTCCCTCATGCTGGCTCAGGAATTCTGGGAGTTGAAGTCCACAAGTCATGAAGGGGCCAAAGTTTCCCTCATGTTGGCTCAGGAATTCTGGGAGTTGAAATCCACAAGTCATGAAGGGGCCAAAGTTTCCCTCATGCTGGCTCAGGAATTCTGGGAGTTGAAGTCCACAAGTCATGAAGGGGCCAAAGTTTCCCTCATGCTGGCTCAGGAATTCTGGGAGTTGAAGTCCACGAATCATAAAAGAGCCAAGGTTGCCTACCCCTGGTCTATCTCTATCTTTCCCCATCTCTATCTTTTGGCCCTTGTACTCCCCTGCCCATGATGCCCCGCCGAGGCACGCCTCGTCTGCAGCAGAAGCAAGAAGACTGAGGGTGATTGGGACTGCGGAGTCAAGGTCTTGGCATGGAGGGTGGCTGGGGCTTTGTGTTGGCCTGCTGCTCCGGGGGCAGCTGCAGCTTTGCAGCATGGTGCTGGGCTGCAGTGGATGGGGCTTCCACAGGCAACTGTGGGTTTTTGGCAGCTCTGCAACTCGAGGCCTTCTCACAGCTCTGCAAAACAGGGTGCAGGGTGGCCAAAAGAACCGGTGGACAGTCAGCGGTTGGAGGAAGTTGAAGGCAAGTCCATCCCTTATCTTGGAAGAACCGTTGAAGGCAAGTCCATCCCTTATCTTGGAAGAACCGTTGCTCGGAGGGTGCAAGGGGGAAGAAAGAGCTTGGATTGGAATGGGTCAGATGGGTGGGATGATGACTAATGACCCGTGGGGTTTGGTTAACGATGGCAATGGAGACTGCCGAGATTGCTGTTATTAAACAATGCGGTTATGAGATGTTGAGTTTTACGACTGCATCGCTTAGCAACAGAAATTCTACTCGCTGTTGCCATTGTAACCTGAGAACTAGAAGAAGCAGGAGGTGATGTGAGGAGAGACATTGGTGAGAGTTGAGATGAAAGAGTAGTAGCAGCAGTAGCAGAGCAATTTGGCATATCCAGGCACATACACACAAGCACCCCCACCGCCAAAAAAAACAGAGAAATAGGAAATAATTGCTGAAAGCGTGAGGCCAGTGAGAAGTAGTGAGTCAGGTAACTTAGATCAAAACAAAATGGTTCAGGAGACAGTATTTTTTAGGCAGATGGTAATATTGCATTATTCTTCTTGAGAAGATCTGGTGAACCACAGTCCTCCAATGAAACTTATTTTTTTTTGGTTAGCAGATGAAGAAGTAGAAGTAGAAGGCAGATAAAACGAACAATTTGATATGGGGGACTAAGTTGGAAATTCTATAGAGAATTAGGAAGGAAAAGAGTAGGGATTGTTTCAGATCAACCAGCTCAACTTGATATTTTCTTGTGCTGGAATAGTTTTGTAACAGAGATCACCTGAATTTATTTCTAGTTATATTCAATGTTGATTCAAATAAAGTGATTTTTATTGATGTATTTGAAAAGCTATATTTCTGGTCTTTTTTCCTGAGGAAAATGGTGGCAGCAACAAGTACAAAACAACAGCAACAATAATGGTGATAAATAATAATAATAATAATAAAAGTGTGGTAGTGGTGGAAGACGAGACCGAGACAACAACCAAATAATCTCATTATTAAAGGACATGCTGTATCTGACTTGCTCTTAGGCAGACCTTGAGTTCTGATTGTTAAGAATCTGATGGGTTTCAATGTTGGATGCGGATAGTCTTCCGTTTATATTTGCCTGGTTGCTGAAACCATTAATAGAGGTTATCAGGGTTGTGTTATGTGCTGAAAGCTTTCTATATTGTGGTAGCGACAGTCTGGGGCGTTGTTTCTCAGAAATAAAATATGCTGACTCTGTTGCAA
>NW_015410647.1:0-1992 GCF_001527695.2 Protobothrops mucrosquamatus
AAGAAGAAGAAGAAGAAGAAGAAGAAGAAGAAGAAGAAGAAGAAGAAGAAGAAGAAGAAGAAGAAGAAGAAGAAGAAGAAGAAGAAGAAGAAGAAGAAGAAGAAGAAGAAGAAGAAGAAGAAGAAGAAGAAGAAGAAGAAGAAGAAGAAGAAGAAGAAGAAGAAGAAGAAGAAGAAGAAGAAGAAGAAGAAGATGATTGTGATTGTAAGTTGAGGACTACCTGTACTCACACCGCTGGTCTGACAGTAAACTGTTGTTTTCAGCCCCACTGATTAATCTAGGGACACTCAGGGATTTATAAATTTAGTTGCAGCCGTGGCTGAGTGATGGCACGCAATGTTCAAAATTGTGAGTCTTTACAGTTCAGCTGCAGTGAAAGGTTAAGATTTTACAGACTGATTTTAACTAGCTAATCCTGCTGTTGTTTTGAAAGACGGGGAGAGAAAGTGTGTGCAGGAAAAGGAGAAAATTCCTACCATTTGGGAATTTGGACATTTGCTCCGTTTCATCCTCCCCTCCCTACTTTACAATTATTAAAAAAGCAGCTGTTAGCAGAGTTCTTCTTATTATTATTATTTTTAATCTCTCTTGGTAGCAAGAGAGCTTTGCCAAAAGTTAATTCCTTACAATAAAATTAATCCCAGAGGTGTAAATATCTTCAAGATCTGCCAGGTCTAAGTTGTGCCAATGGCAAGATCGCGCAATTACAGTCATTCCCCTTAAGTACAGGAGCCTTTCAACATTAATAGATCATTTTAATGGGGGCAATTTTTTTTAAGGAATTTGTATTTAATTTGCATGATTATGATGCTGAGTGTCGTTGGACAGCTGAGTCAGAGAGAGATATATTGCAATAACATAGCTGCATATTGATTCTAACAATCTGGGCTAGAAATCTCCATTTAGGCAACGTTCCACCTTCCTGAATGAAGGGAAAATCCATGCAAAGTATGGCATTATTACTAAACCTGCAATTAGGTGAAATGACAGGGAGTCCTCCACTTATGACCACAACTGAGCCCCAGATTTCTGTTGCTAAGGGAGACATTTGTCAAGTGAATTGTTAAGTCCTGTGATCAAAATTCATACGCTTGGCCACTGACTCATGTTTATGACAATTGCCTTATCATTACAATCGCCTTTCTGCAGCCTTCTGACGAGCAAAGTCAACGGGGAAGCCAGATTCACTTAACAACCACGCTACTCACTTAACAACTGCAGTGATTCACTTAACAGCTATGGGAAGAAAGGGCGTAAAATGGGGCAAAGTTCACTTAACGGACGTTTCACTTAGCAAAAGAAATTTTGGGCTCAAATGTGGGCCGTCAGCAAATGCAGACCACCTGTATTCTGGACAAACCAAGGGCAGTGTGAATGTCTCTCTTTTGACTCATGACATTTGAGGGTTAATGCTGGCTTTGCAGAAACAGCTTCCTGCAAAGTGGGTTACTGTGTCTTCCCCCCTCACACCCTCTTTTAAAACTGCCACCCTCCTCCTTTGCTCAGAATAAGACCAACTGTTCTGAATAATCATCTTTCAACAAGAGCTAATAATTCCGTTCTGCCCTTCCATTTGATGCTTGTCAAGTCAAAAAAATGGTCTTAAGAATCAGACAGCTTGGAAAACTCCGGTTTCCTATGCAAGTTCCCCATTTATTCACTGAACTCTGGGCAAATTCCTTGTACCTTGTAAGCTAGAGATCCCATTTTCTTCTCTGGTTGTCTGTCACACATACCCACACACAAGTACACAAATGCATGCACTCCTTTTCTGATGAGTTTATTTTACTTACATATCCACGGTTCTTCCCTCCCACCCACCCACCCCCCAAAAAAAAAAAGACAAAATGTCTTTTTTTAAAACCTTCCTACTGCAATGGAATTTGTTAATGCGAAACACGAGAATCCTGAATATTGAATTTATATGTTTCTTTCCTCCCCACCCCCTGTGGGAGCAAATACATTTCATCTTTCTCTACTTTCTTTCATCTT
>NW_015410648.1:0-1992 GCF_001527695.2 Protobothrops mucrosquamatus
TCTGCAAAGAGTTTGCAGATGTGTTCAGCCCTGAGCTTGGATCTTATAAAGGGCCTCCTGTTTCATTAAAATTAGATCCTTCTGTAACACCCATCAGGGTTAAGTCTAGGAGAGTACCCTTTGCTCTCAAGGGTAAGATTGATGCTGAACTGGACAAATTGCTCCAACAGGGCATCTTAGAACCTGTGGATTCTAGTCCATGGGAAACCCCCATAGTAACGCCTCTAAAGGCCAATGGGGATATACGTATATGTGCAGATTACAAGTGTACATTAAACAAGGCACTACAGCAACATGCCTATCCAGTACCTGTGGTGAGCCACATCCTGGCTTCTCTCAAGGAGGGGCGCATTTTTGCTAAGCTAGACCTGGCACAGGCTTATCAACAGTTGCCTGTTGATGAGGCTGCTGCTGAGGCTCAGACAATTGTAACCCATAGAGGGGCCTTTAGAGTGAAGAGGTTGCAATTTGGAGTGAATGTAGCTCTGGGCATTTTCCAAAGCGTCATGGAAAACACTTTGAGGGGTATTCCAGGAGTCTGCCCTTATTTTGATGATGTTCTCATTGCTGGGGCATCCTCTCAAAATTTGGCTGAGAGATTAAGGGCTGTTTTGCTTCGGTTCAGAAGAGCTGGCCTTAAGTTAAAGAAGGACAAGTGTAAGATAGGAGTCAGTTCTGCTGATTTTCTGGGATTCAGGATAGATGCCCAAGGCATTCACCCTTCTGAGGCTAAACTGAGAGCTATTCAGCAGGCCCCTAGGCCTAAGTCTAAGGGCGAGCTACAAGCTTTTTTGGGCCTATTAAATTTCTACCATGCATTCCTGCCACATAAAGCTGCTATAGCTGAACCCTTGCACAGGCTATTAGACAAACAAGCCTGTTGGCAATGGACCAAAGCCCATGAAGCTAGTTTCAATGAGGTTAAAGCCTTACTTACTTCCAATGCAGTGCTAGCTCACTTCAATGAACAGCTACCTGTGTGCATTGCCTGTGACGCATCTCCGTACGGGGTGGGTGCTGTACTGAGTCACTTAATGGCTGATGGGACACAGGTCCCTGTGGCCTATTATTCTAGGACCCTGTCTTCTGCTGAGCGTAACTACGTTCAAATTGACAGGGAGGCATTGGCTGTTGTGGCTGGCATCAAGAAATTTCATGATTTCTTGTATGGCCGCCATTTTACAGTGTATACTGACCATAAGCCTCTGTTGGGGTTGTTTACCACTAACAGACAGACTCCACATATCATTTCTCCTCGTATGCTGAGATGGTCCATTTTCCTGTCAGCGTATGACTATACATTGATTCACAAACCTGGAAAAGAAATGGGCCATGCTGATGGCCTCAGCAGATTACCTCTTAAACAGGTGGAAGCAGACCCTGCTCCTGCTATCAATATTCTCTCCATTCAGGAGTTACCTGAATCTCCCCTCAGTGCTAGGGACGTGGCTACAGAAACTGCTACTGATCACATGCTTACACGCGTGATGACATGGGTGTTGTCAGGATGGCCTGACAAGTGCCCAGATACTGAGTTCCAAAGCTTCTGGCAAAAAAAGCCTGAGTTTTCCACTTTCAAGGGTTGCCTGTTATGGGGTAGCAGGGTTGTCATTCCAGCATCATTGAGGTCTAGAATCTTAATTTCTCTGCATGAGGGACACCCTGGGATAGTCAGGATGAAGGCGCTTGCACGTAGTCATTTGTGGTGGCCTGGCATTGACAAGGCCATTGAGGCCCAGGTACAGGGGTGCCACACGTGTCAACATTCACGGCCTGAAATGCCTCAGGCCCTGGTTCATAGGTGGGAGGAAACACAAACCCCGTGGTCTAGAGTTCATGTAGATTACGCTGGGCCCTTTCAGGGGCAATTCTTCCTGGTTGTTGTCGACAGCTTCTCCAAGTGGCTAGAGGTTATTCCTGTATCCTCCACTACATCTGCCAAGACTATCCAGGTGTTGAGAGGTATTTTTGCAGCTCATGGCCTTCCAGATG
>NW_015410649.1:0-1992 GCF_001527695.2 Protobothrops mucrosquamatus
GATTCAACCAGTTCACACCACTTTGGCAGAACCAGTAGCTAATTTTTTGTTGCCCAGGCCCAGAATGGACTTCTGGAAGCAACCTGCACACAGAGAACCGGTGGTTCACATATTTGAATCCCATCACTGTGTCAAGGGTTATGACTTTTCTTTTCGTAGGTGTTACGGTAACACTCTACTTCTCCAGGAAAGGGATGGAATAATTTGCTGACTCCTCTGAGTGTGAAAGCCAACACAGAGCTTGCCTCTGATATCCTAAGAGCTATTAATCCTGAGATTTGGCAGGGGCTATCAGAAGATCTAAAGATATGGGGCAAGGCCAGGGCTAACCCTGGGGTGCTCATTCAATTAAATTGGTGGGTTCTCCAGAACAGTTTCCTGTGTCACAGAGAGTCATAGTTATGTAGATAGCATTGGCACCATGTGAACAGCTTTGGGATATACCTGGCAGGTGTCCTATCTTGGTCTGCCCTGGGCAACTTCCACTCTTATTACTGCCACTCCTCACCGGATATGACTTTTATACATATCCCTTAGAGGTGAACAGCAAGCCTCTACACGGATTGAATGGGAAAAAATGCAGTTCAGGCAAAATTCCTAAATTTGAAATGATCAAAATAATTTCCTCAGGGCCTTACTTTCCTCCAACTCAAAAAAAAAAAATAATCCATAAGTTTTATTGGAATGTAATACTAAAGCTTACCAAGGTATCCCTGTCTATGCAACAACCAGCCTCAAGTATGTTTTGTATTTTAAGTGTGATTTGATTGCTTTATTGCTTTTATAGATTGTATTCCATTCTGAGATTTATTGATATAGGAACAACTATAAATGTTTAATTGTTAATAATGGGTAAAACTTACATTTAATGGGAACAATTCTTTGAAGTTTTTATTTTATTACAATATTTAAAAAAAGAGGAACATACAGGGAACATACAAAATCTTCAAATATCATTCTTTTCATTTCAGGAACTGAAAAAAAAAATGTCCCCAAACTACATTATTTTTGTACAAGTTAATCTTTATGTGATCTTTTTCTCCTTTATATAGACAGTGCATTATGAAAGAGATAACTCCATGTTTTGGCAGCCTCTGATTAATGCTATTCACCGCCAAGAACATTTCCTATTTTCCAAAATACTGCATTTCCAAAGTTGTTCTGGAATTGGATGGCCTAGAAATTTGATGAAATAAACAAACAGGGGGACAGAGTGACAGAAAGCTTGAGGCTTGCAGATGTTCTAAAGAGGATGTCCAGCCAAGACATTTTTGGTTAAAGTGAAGCCGCCAAAGCCACTCTTCTGCTCCATCCCAGGCTCCAAAAAACTTGCTCCAACTTTTAGCATGCCATCCCTGAAGTAGAGGCTTTTCATTCTGGTGCATGGCAATGTTGAACCCTATGTTTAATATTTGTACAGCTTTTCACTTCAAAGTATTGTTTAAGTTCCACATAGCTAATTTTTTCTCCATCTATCTATTTTTTTCTCCATCTAGACAGCATCACCACCAGATGGATCCGTAGCTGGCTGACCGGCCGTACTCAGCGTGTGGTCCTCAATGGAACCGCATCTACATGGAGGGAAGTGTGTAGTGGGCTGCCCCAGGGCTCTGTTCTGGGCCCAGTGCTCTTCAACATCTTCATCAACGATCTGGACGAGGGGATAGATGGGGAAATCATCAAATTTGCAGACGACACGGCTGGCAGGAATAGCCACACTCCAGAAGACAGGCTTAGGATACAGGAGGATCTGGACAGACTTGAACACTGGGCGCTATCTAACAAAATGAAATTCAGTGGTGAAAAAAGTAAGGTTCTACATTTAGGCAAGAAAAACCAAATGTACAGGTATAGTATAGGGGGTACCTTGCTCAATAGTAGTAACTGTGAGAGGGACCTCGGAGTCCTAGTGGACAATCACTTAAATATGAGCCAGCAGTGTGCTGCAGCTGCCAAAAAGGCCAACACAGTGCTGGGCTGCATTAACAGAGG
>NW_015410650.1:0-1992 GCF_001527695.2 Protobothrops mucrosquamatus
TACTGAGTTCTGGTTCAGTGACTCCTGAAAAGAGAATATATATTTCCACCAAGAAGGATGAACATCTGGAGTTGAAATAAGATTTATATTCAAATCAGGGAACACCTACTTATTTTATGTCTATTCTTTATTTGAGGATCCTGGAGAATAGGTAGCAGAACAAAGAAGGACAAAAAGAGCAAAAGGAGGATCACAAAAGGAAAAAGGAACAATACAGTATATCTGATGTTGATATGCAATGATTCTAGAGCAGAATATAAACATCTAATAAAGGATGAATTCATTGATACAAATCAGCATGACTCGATCAAGAACATATACTGTGCTTCCCCGAAAATAAAACCAATCTTTATTTTTTTTTGCCTCCAAAAGAGGCACCAGATCTTATTTTGGGGGGATGTCTTTTCCACTCATCTCGGGCACCGACAGCCCTGCCCAGCCAGCCCACTTCTTCTGCGGCCGAAGGAAATGCCTCTGCAGCTGAGAATGGAGCTCTGGCCTGCATTTCGCAGTCAGAGGCCTTTCCAGAAGGCCTCTGCAGCAGAGAAATGAGCTATGGATTCAATCCATAGCTCGGTTCTCGGCTGCAGAGGCCTTCCGGAAAGGCTTCTGACTGAGAAATGCAGGCTGGGGGACATCACAGAATACATGGACTGGCGAGGAGAGGCAGACTGCAATGTTATGCAGGTGCGGGGCGCATGGGGCAGCTCCACCCCCTCACCCCCACCCTAGTTTGATTTTTAGCTGTGCGCCTCACTCCAAAACTAGGGCTTATTTGGGGGGTAGGGTTTATATTAGCCCCCCAAATCAAGCTAGGGCTTATTTTCAGGGTAGGTCTTACTTTTGGGAAAACACGGTATTGCCCAGTTAAGAATGTGTGATTTTTCTAAGTACTAGATCCTGAAATGCTTCTGGCAGTTATCAGTGTTGTACAGATAAACCATCAATGCAGCCTAATATTAAAACATTCATAGTTAACATTGATAAAAACATAAACAAAACATCCAGATTAAGTTAAAAATGAAATGAAGGTAAGAAACACATGCATGCATTTATTCATTCAGGCTAGGTAGTGCCAATCAGTCTGAAAAATGGTCTGCAATTTTGAGCATCTTCCCAAACAAAACCAAGTGAGGCCAAACATAATTTCAACTGGAAAGTTATTCCAAAGGGTAGATGTGGCTATTGAAAAGCAGTGCCTATATATACAACTAATTCCTGGGATGAGCTTGGTGAACTGTAACAGAAGAAGGTGATCTAGCAGGTATCCAGACGTTGGGCCATATAGGGCTTTGTAAGTAATAACTATCACCTTGAATTGTACCCAGAAGCTTATTGGGAGACATTGTGGGATCTGAAGCATAGGCATAATGTGCTGTTAGGATAAAATGCTGGTTAACAGATGAGCCACTGCTTTCTGTATCTGCTGCAACATCCAGGTCAGCAGTTCTCAACCTATGGGTCGCGACCCCATTTGGGGTCGATCGACCATTTCACGGGGGTCGCCAAGCAAGGCTGTCCGCCATTTTTTCCCCCTTTTTCGGCGGGTGCCTTACCTCCCTTGGGTTGGGCCAGCTGGTGGTCGGCCTGCTCCGTCTCTGCCGCTTGCCAGCTACGCCTCGGCCGGTGCAGGGGGCGGAACCACACATGCGCGGTGCTCCCGGGCAAGGAAAGTCCTCAACTTACGACCAGTTGGGTAGTCCTCAACTTACGACTGGTTTAGTCCTCGACTTACGACCAGTTTAGTCCTCGACTTACGACCGGTTTAGTCCTTGACTTACGACTGGTTGGGGGTCTGTATTGGCAGGGGGACAGAGGTCGACTCCTAGACCCCTAACTTGTGGGGTGCCTCAGGGGTCGGTCCTCTCTCCCCTTTTGTTCAATATTTATGTAAAGCCGCTGGGGGAGATCATTCGTGGCTTTGGGGTGGATTTCCATCAGTACGCTGATGATACTCAGCTGTACATTTCCACCCCAGGCCACCCCAACGAT
>NW_015410651.1:0-1992 GCF_001527695.2 Protobothrops mucrosquamatus
CTCTCTCTCTCTCTCTCTCTCTCTCTCTCTCTCTCTCTCTCTCTCTCTCTCTCTCCTTCCTCCCTCTTCTTCCCCCTTTCTTCAATGATGAAATGAATCCTATTCACCATTAGTAATTTTGTCTTTAGTGCCTCCTTTTCCGTTTCATTAAAGCTTTCAGGCTTGGGTTTAATAATAAGACTGTCTTGGTTATTCTTGTAGATCAGCGGTCCCCAACTTTTCCAGCTTTGTAGACTGCCGGTGGCCATGGCAGCGACACCAGGGGTGTGTGGAGAATGGGTGGTTCTGCACAAGCAGTGGGCACACGCATTGCACACACAGTTTACACAAGTGGAGCTTGCATGGCCTAGTCCAAACGGGTCACAGCCTGGTAATATTGTTCACATATTTGACTAGACTGAGTCTTTCCATGTATCCATGTATTGCTTCATTTGTTTTCAATAATTATTCTCTCATATACCGGTAGTCCTCGACTTACGACCATAATTGAAACCCAAAATTTCTGTTGTTAAGTGAGACATTTGCTGAGTGAGTTTTGCTTCATGTTATGTCCTTTCCTGCCACAGTTGTTAAGTGAATCACTGCATTTATTAAATTACTAACATGGTTGTTAAGTGAATCTGGCTTCGCCATTGCCTTTGCTTGGCAGAAGGTCACAAAAGATGATCACATGAGCCTGGGATGCTGCAATGGTCATATATATGAGTCAGTTGCCAAGAACCTGATTTTTTTATCACGTGACTATGGGAAAGCAGCAACAGTCGTAAGTGTGAAAAACGGTCATATGTCACTTTTTTCAGTGCTGCTGTAACTTTGAACCGTCACTAAATGAACTATTGTAAATAGAGGAACTACCAGTACTTCAAAGAAACCCTCCAGATATATTGGGAGTGCAAACCAAACTGGTTTGGCTAAGAATTCTGGGGATTATGGTTCTAACATTAGAAGAGCACCAAGCTAGGGAAATCTATTTTAAAGTTGCCTTCCTTCCAATTTTGAAACCAAATTATTTTACCTGCCATTTTGGCACTTCAGGCCTTTCCCAATGCTGTCATTTCCCAATGCTACCCTTTTAGAAAATACTAGTTTGAATTCACAACACATCAGTATGTTCAAGTAGTTCTGATTGTTCCATTCATTGTAGTCTGCCAATTTACCATGCACTTATCTAAATTGAATTTCATCTACCATTGTGCTGAGTGATAATCAGGCTGTGTGTGTGTGTGTTAAGTCTTTCATACCTTTTCCATATTCAATCTTGAAAAGCATAACAAATACTAGGCACATATTTTATCCATGCACTGTTGTTAAGTCCGGAGAATAATGGCGCATGAAGCAATGCATTTCCTAACAGGTCTTTATTCTCTGACTACAGTCAATGAACAACCCGAGCAGAGGGACGCAGGCCTCTATTTATACCCTCTGATCCCCGGGCAATTTCAACCAATCACAGGCGGTCTTTTCCCGCCTTGTGCATGTGTGCAAGGCCGGCGCCGCTCAGTCTGGTCCCGGGCAGCTTTTGCAAATGCCCGGGACTCTTGCATCGTCCCGAGCCTGCTTCTGCAGGCTCAGGACACAACACCCCTCCCCCCTAGATAAAATAATGCTGCGCCCAACATGGACGCCACCTTTGGGGGATCCTTTGTTCACATACTGTTACAATAAATGTACATAGTGTAAGAGGTATGGGGCCGTTCTGTCTTTACTGAGAACCAATGCACCCAACCCAGTTTCCTAAGAGCTAACCAGTCTGGACCTCTTGTTCAGGTTCCTAAACTCTTGCTCACCTTACATAATCTGCAAGGTATTTAGGAGGGCCTTTTACCCGTAGCGACCTTCTCGGACCTGGAGAACTTGCATTGTTCCCACCATTGCTTTCCACACTAGGTGAATTACCCTGTGGTTGTCTAGTGACTGCTGCCTGGCTTCCCTGCCCGCCTCCTAGGCTCAGGAAGTCAGGACTCTGCTGTTCACTATACCTGGTTGACCTAC
>NW_015410652.1:0-1992 GCF_001527695.2 Protobothrops mucrosquamatus
CAAAAAAAAAAAAAGATAGATTTTTTCCTGAGTTTGCTAGTCTCCCGGAAGAATAAAAATTATAGAGACAGGTGTACACATTCATTTTGGAATGAAAGAGACCTTTGCCATCCTTAGTCCAAACCTGACTCTTCAACTGCAGTTATCCATTGCAGCACAGTCTGTCATAGTTAGCAGCAGAAGAGCTAGCAGCGATCGACTGTTTCACAACATGGACTGCCTCAGCATGGAAAAGCAATGATCTCTCTCACTCAATGTCAGAAAAGTAAATCAAGAAGGAGGAAGCTTTTGCCCAAAGAAAACACTGATATTTTGCTAGGCAAGTTTGAAAATGCCTGTTTCAAAGGGAAAGAGTAACGTTTTAGTTGTCATTCTTTTCTTACCAGAAGAGATTGAGACTGATCTGAAAGTGGATTTAAAAATAACAGGCTACAAGAATGATACAGGAAAAGATGCTACACTGGACATACAACTCCACTTTCCCTCCACAAAAACAAATAATAATAATAAAAACTAGCTAATATTTTAAGAGATATAGCGAGTTGGGTAATTTTCCCATGTTAGTTTTACAAAAGAGGCTTCTTAAAACTTTGAAGAATTCTGTGAGAAGGACAAAAAAACACACAAAAAGAAATCAAATTCTAGGACAGTATTGATGGGACTAAAGATCAAGATTGTTAAAAGAAAAAGGAAGAAATATAAAGTTGGTTTATTTGATTACAGTTAAATAGATCTGTTGTTATCTTTGGTAACCCTTAATGGAACTGTATTGATCAGGATTCAAATCACAAAGCTTTAAG
The DNA here is from genome assembly GCF_001527695.2 of Protobothrops mucrosquamatus. Classification (NCBI taxonomy): domain Eukaryota; kingdom Metazoa; phylum Chordata; class Lepidosauria; order Squamata; family Viperidae; genus Protobothrops; species Protobothrops mucrosquamatus. The sequence goes on from NW_015410652.1 coordinate 801, forward strand.
GATTTATTTATAGGTAAGAGTTAGAATATGGGAAGAGAACATCTGTTGTATTTTAAGATGTGATAAATTCTAAAATTGTTTATACTTATACGAAGGGAGAAATCATCCCTTTATATATTTCTTTTATTTTATTTTGACGTATCCTTATTTTTTGTCTTTTCTTTTTTTCTTTCTATTTTTTATCTCTACATCTTCTATTTTTTATGAGGACTACCTATAGATGAAACAAGTAATAAAAATTTCCACTTTGTGGACATGGGCAATTTAGTAAGCTTCATGCCAGAAGCAAGGCTAGGTTCAACTTAATTTTTTAAGTTGTTTTCTCATCTTACCTGACTGTTCTTTTTCATCATTGCCCTCAGCTTCTGATTTTATTTCGGCTTGTAGAAGTGTAGAAGGCAGGGCAGTAACCTGTCTTGGCACCAATGAGTTCCTGAATGCCAGAACCTGGCCATTTGTAGTCACTAAAAGGTTGGCATTGGTTAATGTTATAGAAGGAGGTAGGTCTCCTGTAAGAAAGCCATGATAAAGAAATGCTGGGATAAGTACACAACTAACAAAGATTTCTATTTATCTTGGCATTCCCTTTACGTTTATTCCCATAAACTACTCCTGTTTTCCTATAACAACACATTTCAGAGCATACTCAAAAGCAAGAAAAAAATCTAAAGCAACTTTGCAGTACCACTATTGTATTTCATACACCAGAGTGGATGCTGTGTTAATTTATTATCTTACTATGCTGATAAATAAATTACAAGCAGTCCTGTAATTGGGACTGGAATTACTATTGCTAGGTGGCAGTCATAAAGTGTGATGTCCCTTGACCGTGCTATCTAGTGACGACAGTTCCAGTTGCCATTGATAAGTGATGACTTCACACGACTGCGATTTCCAATTTCCTGCTGGCTTCCCGTTGATTTTGCCTGTTGGGCAACGAATGTCAGAAATCACGCTCCTGTGACCATGGGGATGCTGAGAAATGCCATTGCGAGTTTCAACAGTCACTAAACAAGCAGTCATTAAGAAGGACCACCTCTGTATCTTATTTCTTTTTTAATACCAAGGTTGTAATTGTGTAACACAGCAATGCATTTTAGACATGAGATGCACTATGTTCAAAAATATCTTATGGTGAGAAACTTAATTTTGTTTAGATCAATTATTCCTGTGTTTCTTTAGCTTACCTGTG
>NW_015410653.1:0-1991 GCF_001527695.2 Protobothrops mucrosquamatus
CCATGACCCCTTCCTCACCAGCAGCCCCCCTGGAGGAGAGTCGCCCCTGAGCGTGGCCCACACGGAGCAGCACAGCCAAGGACATGGCAGCCAGGCAGCGTAGACAAGACTCTGCCCTCACACCCCCATCATGAACAGTTGATGCTGCAGGGCGCGGGCAGAGGGTGTGGCTGCCATAGCGCTGCTGGGCTGCCTGGGCGATCTGCGGTGGGCCGTGGAGACGGTGAGTGGTCCTATGGGCAGGCGGGGGATGGGGGGACAGAGTGGGGGCAGGGCAGGGGGTGGAATGGGTGCGGGGCCAGTTTTTGGGCACTCGGTCTCTAAAAGGTTCGCCATCACTGACCTATGCTAACCACTTGCCTTGGTTGATCTCTTCACCAACAGCATTATACCCCCCCTTTCCTCAACAGCTCCCAATAATGCAACAGAAGGGTTACAGACCCTTTCCACCCGTCTACAACTTTCCTATTATACCGAGCAACTCCTAAACAGAAATGCTTTCAATATCTACAGTATTCCTCAACTTGCGACCAGAGATGGGTCCACAATTTTGGATCAGGCGCCACATGGCCTGCTTTGATTTTACACCTGTTTTTATCATGATTGTTAAAACGATATTGTGATTGTTTAAGTGAACCATGTGGTTGTGTGAAGCTATTTTATCCAATGGACATTTTTTTTGCTGGAAAATGGCAATGTCACTCTATGCCAGAGGTGGCGAACCTGTGTCACGGGTGCCAGAGGCGGCACTCAGAGCCCTCTCTGTGGGCACGCGCGCCGTCGCCCCAGTCCTAGGCCTTCAGCTGGGTTTATAAAACCTTTTCACTTTAGGCCTCCACCGCCGTGTGCAAAAAAAAAAAAAAAAAGGTTCAATCAATCAGTCAATTTCACCTCCTCGCAGGAAAAAAAATCTTGCAAAGTTGGAATTGATTGATTGAACTTTTTAGTCCCACCCAGTCTGCCGTTACCACCGCAGCCAAGCTCAGCCAATAGGCCACACCCAGCCAATTGGCCACGCCCACCCGGCACCCAGTGGGTTTTGGGTTGCAGTTTGGGCACTCGGTCTCTAAAAGGTTCGCCATCACTGCTCTATACTATCACGTGACCCTGCAGCACTGCAATTGGTCATACATGCAAGCTGGTTATCAAATGCCCAAAATGTGATCACGCAGCCATGGAGACGGTGCAGCAATCCTAGCTTTGAGGATGGGTTATAAGAAAACCATTTTTTCGAGTCCATCGTAACTTCGAACTGTCATTATGTGACAGATGGTATGTAGAGCGTGTTTCTCAACCTCAGCAAATTTAAAATGGGTGGAATTCTGGGAGCTGAAGTTCATGGGTCTTAAAAGTTGTTGAGACTGAAGAACACTAATCCAGAGCCTATGGTTCCAGTCTCACAAGGTCAACAGGAGCTAGTTATCAGCCCCAGATAGGCAGAGACACGTAAGAGGTTTTTTTCCCCCAAGTAAAAACTAGGACTGCCTGCTTTGCATGCTAGAAGCAGTTTCTTCTCATAGGTTGTTTTAACAGCCTCTACACAAGAGCAAGAAAATATTTTATAATAATTTTTGGAACCAGAAAAGCCTGTCTTTCAGCCTAGAAAAACAACAGGCCACGCGGGATTCAGGAACAAGCTGTCAAAACGGGCATAAAAGTAAAAAAACCAAAGTTCCACAGACTCTTTTGCTTGGTAGGCTGTTTGTAGTAACTGCACTATAGCTGCATTAAACATACTAGTTGTTTCTCCGTTCTTTCACCTTTTCTGCTTTCAAGTGGATAAGGAAGTTGTAAATTCAAATTCAAATTCAAATTTATTTGATTTATATACCGCCCTTCTCCCTTGCGGGACTCAGGGCGGTGAACAGGCACATTAATAAAACAGCAATACCATAATATTTAAAAATATTCAAAACTAATTAAATTATTTGTCCTGTCCTAAAACCCACTATAATAATATAAAATTATACCCAATTTAAAATTGTAAAGTT
>NW_015410654.1:0-1991 GCF_001527695.2 Protobothrops mucrosquamatus
CCCATTTGGGGTCGATCGACCATTTCACGGGGGTCGCCAAGCAAGGCTGTCCGCCATTTTTTTTGTCCGCCATTTTTTTCCCCTTTTCCGGCAGGTGCCTTACCTCCCTTGGGCTGGGCCAGCTGGTGGTCGGCCTGCTCCGTCTCTGCCGCTTGCCAGCTACGCCTCGGCCGGCGCAGGGGGCGGAACCACGCATGCGCGGCGCTCCCGGGCAGGGAAAGTCCTCAACTTACGACCAGTTGGGTAGTCCTCGACTTATGACCGGTTTAGTCCTCGACTTACGACCGGTTTAGTCCCCGACTTACGACCGGTTGGGGTCGCAGCATTAAAAAGGTTGAGAACCACTGCTCTAAACCTTCCCTAACTTCCTCTCTTAGACAGGAAAGTTACCATTTGGAAGAAGACTGTAAATTCTATCATCTGTTTATTAAAAAATGGTTCAGTTTGTATCCCTAACTCATACGGATATCTGCACCAGTCCTGGCAGATGTTTAAGGTGTCTGAACTTGACATGTCAGCTTTTTTTCTCCCAAAGACTTTGTTTTAATGACAAATTATTGTTTGCTTGTGCCAAATATCTTTGCCATGGTCTTGGGAAGCTAAAGGTATTCTCAAAGCCGACAGAGACAAATCATTTTCCTATTTCTGTCAAACAATTTACTTGGACGTATCCATTTTAGTCATCTGCAGCTGAACTTCATCTGAGCGAGTTTTGGCCTCTTCCTATAGGTTGATTTTATTTATGCATTCATTTATGTCTGTTCCTTTGGCTCTCTTTTAACCATAGCAATAAATTATCTAGCTATGCTATATCGAAAGTCAGCTTGATCTTAAATGAGTGGGTGAAAAGACTGTAGTAATTGCTTCTCAGATTGACTGCTTCAGCTTCTCCATAGTTATGCCCATGCTTCAGAAAGGATGATGCTCTTCCACCCCATTTTAAAAGAGCAGCCAGTGAGACACAATGCATGATGTGTCCAAAATCAGTAACAAGAAGCCAGAAGCCAACGACCAGTTTGCTGGGCAATGCATATCCTGTAGCCAGAGTGAAAAAGCATGAAACTCTTCATTCAATAGGAAACTTAACAAGAAATATTGGTGTGATTTCCTACATACAACCACAACTGGGTCGGTCCTCTCCCCCTTACTGTTCAATATTTATGTGAAGCCGCTGGGGGAGATCATCCGTGGCTTCGGGGTGGATTTCCATCAGTACGCTGATGATACTCAGCTGTACATTTCCACCCCAGACCACCCCAATGATGCCCTTGACGTGATGGCCCGGTGTCTGGAGGCCGTACGGGTCTGGATGGGGAGAAACAGACTCAGGCTCAACCCTTCCAAGACTGAGTGACTGTGGTTGCCGGCTCCCAGGTATGGTCAGCTGACTCCATCGCTGACTATAGGGGGCGAAACTTTGGCCCCCTCGGAGAGGGTGCGCAATCTGGGGGTCCTCCTGGATCCACGGCTGACACTGGATGACCAGTTGACGGCTGTGGCCAGGGGGGCGTTTTACCGGGTACGCCTGGTGCACCAGTTGCGGCCTTTTCTGGACCGGGATGCCTTGCGCACAGTCACCCATGCCCTTGTCACCTCCCGCCTGGACTACTGTAATGCTCTCTACATGGGGCTTCCCTTGAGGAGCACTCAGAGGCTCCAGTTAGTCCAGAATGCGGCCGCGCGGGCGGTGATGGGAGCGACTCGTCGCTCCCATGTAACGCCGCTGCTGCGCGAGCTGCACTGGCTGCCTGTGGCCTTCCGGGTGCGCTTCAAGGTGTTGATTATCATCTTCAAAGCACACCATGGCATTGGACCTGGTTACCTCCGAGACCGCCTTCTGCCACAGATCACCTCCCACCGGCCGATACGCTCCCACAGAGAGGGCCTCCTCAGGGTGCCGTCAACCAGACAGTGTCGGCTGGCGACCCCCAGGGGGAGAGCCTTCTCTGTCGGAGCACCCACCCTCTGGAACGAGCTGCCCCCAGAGATCC
>NW_015410655.1:0-1991 GCF_001527695.2 Protobothrops mucrosquamatus
TAATAGCATCAGCATAAAGCTTACAACACTACTAGTGCAATCTGAATTGAGCTAAGTGATTTTTCAGAGTGGTTCCTTTTGACTCAGTTGATGTAATTTCTTGGAATATCATAAATACACCAAGTGATCAATGAAATATGCAGTGCATAGACAGCTTGTGGGAAAGATTTAAAACCAGTTCAAATTTGTTTCTCTCCAGCTTAATATAGAAGTACCATCCTGCAGAGTAATATGAAGTTAAGAATAACTTCATGATCCAAGTGATGCTATTGCTGATCTCTGGCAGTGCCTGGAGGGTGTGGTGGGTCTGGATAGGGGACAACCTTCTTTGACTTAACCCTGAAAAGACTGAATGGCTTTGGGTGCATGGAGCTTTGAGATATAGGACTTTAACATCTTTAGTTCTTGAGAGATTGCCCACCCCAGACAAACCCAGAGCACAACATCAGGTTCTTCTGAACTCGCGACTCCTGCTCAAAGAGCAGGTAGGTGTCATGCTAGGAGACTCTTTGAGCAATTCCATGTTGTGTGCCAGTTGCAACCTTTCTTGGATCAGAAGTCCCTGCACTCAGCATTAAAGGTCATGTCACACCTCGACTCTTACAATGTGCTCTACCTGGGGCTATCCTTGAAGAGTGTTCAGAAGCTACAACTAATGTAGAATGCAGTGGTGCGGGCAGTTCTTGGGGCTTCTAGGGCAGCAGCTCCCAACCTTTTCTATGCCCCGCACCCCTAGAACACTTCTGATATATTCTCGCACCCCTTACAAAAGTTTGAAATAACAAATTATGCATATACACTATAATTTTGAAACTTATAAACCCAGGTTTTCACACCCCCTGGAATATTGTCTTGCACCGCCGGTTGGAAACCCCTGCCCTAGGGTGTCCCACTGTTCCACAAGCTGCATTGGCTGCCAGTTTGCTTCTGAGTGCAATTCAATGTGTTGGTTATGACCTTTAAAGCCCTTCATGGTATAACTCCAGGTTATCTGAAGAACCATCTCACCCAAATAGAACTGACCCATCTCACCCATTCCAGCAGAAGGGATATATTGTAAACCCCATTGATCAAGGAATTTTGACTGGATAAGAGAAGAGCTTTTTTTGCCGTGGCACAAAAGAAAAGACCCCACCTCTCCCTGAGTACTTCATGCTTCCCTCCCCATCTTTTAGCAGCCATTATTATTATTATTATTATTATTATTATTATTATTATTATTATTATTATTATTATTATTATTATTATTATTACGATGATGATGATGATGATGATGATGATGATGATGATGATGATGATGATGATGATGATGATGATGGATCATCGCACAGTCAGCCAGATGTTCATACTGGATTTGGCATTTTGTCTACCTATCGAGTCCTTACCCAGGACCTGGGATAGGCAGATGTGGATGTTTGATGGTATTACAGATATCGTCGCAAGATTGAAGCAGTTCCTAGTAAGGCAGCCTTTAGCGACTAGTAGCGAATTTGTCAATGCCAATGGTGTTCAAGTGGTACTCCAGTTGTTTTGGGATTGCACCCAAGGCACCTATTACTATTGGTACTACCTTTGCTTGCTTTTGCCATAGTCTTTCTATTTCTATTTGTAGGTCTCTGTATTTTGTTATCTTCTCCAGTTCTTTCTCGTCTATTCTGCTGTCTCCAGGCACTGCCACGTCCACTATCCAGACTTTTTTGTCTTTCTTATCGACAATTGTTAAGTCTGGGGTGTTATGTTGCAGGTGCCTGTCTGTTTGAATTCTGAAGTCCCAGAGCAGTTTAATTTTATAATTTTCTATGACTTTCTCTATTTTATGATCCCACCAGTTTTTGCTTACAGGCAAATGATATTTCTTGCAGATCTTCCAATGCACCATTGTTGCTACTTTGTCATGCTGCTGCTTGTAGTCAGTCTGTGCAATCTTCTTGCAGCAGCTTACCAGGTGGTCCACTGTTTCTTCAGCTTCTTTGCATAGGCGGCACTTACTG
>NW_015410656.1:0-1991 GCF_001527695.2 Protobothrops mucrosquamatus
AGCAAGCGGGCCTGACCTAGGGAGGATTTTAGGTAGGGATGATTTTAAGAAAATTTTAATTGACACACAGCTTCTAATATTTGGCTTTTAATTTGGTTTTATGGGGTTTTTTTGTTCTTTGATGTATTTTGTTTGTCTGTTTTAATATGCTGTGCACCGCCCTGAGTCCTACGGGAGAAGGGCGGTATATAAATTAAATAATTAAATTAAATTAAATTAAATTAAATTAAATTAAATAATAATAATAATAATAATAATAATAATAATAATAATAATAATAATAATAATAATAATAATAATAATAATAATAATAAAGTTGGAAGGGACCTTGAAGGTCATCTAGTCCAACCCCCTGCTCAGGCAGGAAACCCTACACCATTTCGGACAAATGGCTGCCCAGTCTCTTCTTAAAAACTTCCAGTGTTGGAGCATTCACCGCTTCTGGAGGCAGGTTGTTCCACTGGTTAATTGTTCTAACTGTCAGGAAGTTTCTCCTTCGTTCTAGGTTGCTTCTCTCCTTGCTTAGTTTCCATCTGTTGCTTCTTGTCCTGCCTCCAGGCGCTTTGGAAAATAGCTTGACTCCCTCTTCTTTATGGCAACCCCTGAGATATTGGAAGGCTGCTATCATGTCCTCCCTCGTCCTTCTCTTCATTAAACTAGACATACCCAATTCCAGCAACCGTTCCTTATATGCTTTAGCCTCCAGTCCCCTAATCATCTTTGTTGCTCTTCTCTGTACTCTTTTATTATATAATTATATATTATTTGATAATATAATATAAATTAATATATATTGTATTACTATATAATAATATGTAATTATATAATTATTATTTAGTGTATGACATATCATACGTGGAGTAGCAATATATATTAACATTTCGCCTAGAATAGTAAAACACAATAAAATATAAACGTTATGTCAGAAGGTCATAAAATGTGATCACCTGATCCCACGACATTGCAACAGTCATAAATACTAGTCAGTTGCCAAGTGTCTGAATTTGGAATCACGGGGATGCTGCAATGGTCATAAGTGATGTTGCCACTTTGAATGATCACTAAATGAACTATTTTAAGTTGAGGACTATTTTTAGTTGAATAAACCCATTTTCAGGACGGGCACAATATGATGAAGACTCATCAATCACCAATACAATAACAATAAGACATCAAGCTTAACATATTGTACAAATGCAGTCTCTCGGTCTTTCTTTTACCACACTGTTGCGTGTGTTGCCTGAGTTCAACCGGTAAGTGTGTTGATTTACAGAAGCCCAAGTGAGAAAAAGCAGTAGCTTAAAAAGTGGTGGGTTAAGATTCTAGTTTGTCATTGAAACATTGAAAGTTGATTTAGGAAAGACATTGGGCCTTTACGCCTTCCATCTTGGTACCGTTCAGTGGCCACAATGCACATTAGTGATTCATGTACCACCATAATCTTTGCCTCAAAGATGCCAGAGAGCTAACTGCATTGTTCATCTCGTATTTATCTAGTTCATTCAGTCAATGGTGGATTCCACAGCAACACAAGACAGACGACCGAGTCTTTTAAAATGTTCTAAAACAATGGAAAGAACCAGGAAACAAGGAAAATAAAACAAGACACCAAACCAACTCTTTCACTTTCTCTTTCTAAAATCCACAGACTTTCAGTACAAACATATAGTTTCCAAGAAGACACGGAACCTCAAAGGATCACATAGGTGCTTAGGTGACTCAAAGTAGTATATAAATGACATAAAACATAAATAAATAGTCTCATTTTTTTCCCTCCTCTCTAAAGGACCCCGGTTCCTTATTCACATCAGCTCCTATCCTCAAGTCATTATTCAGGATTAGTCCTGTTTAATTCAGTGGAACTGTTCTGTTGGATGCTGTTTAAAGTTAGTCATGCTTCAGTTAGGCTAGGCATAAATAAGTCTTGGATCAGATCCATTATCTTAAGAAACAACAGACTGCAGCTGCTGTTGATCAAAGTATGATGACTG
>NW_015410657.1:0-1991 GCF_001527695.2 Protobothrops mucrosquamatus
AACTCTTCCTCTTCAGAATCCAAACTAAAAACAGTTCCCTGCATGGAGGGGAAAGTAGCAGTCATCAATACCATCAGAGTTCAGAACATATACTTTTAAGCAATATATATTCATTTAACAGCTAGAGGAATCTGAAATACTGGTAGTCCTCGCTCGGCAGTCCCAGAAGTCCTGATTGTGGTCAATAGGTGAGAACTGACCCATATTTAGATAAAGACCTCAAGCCTTCTGCAGATGAGGCTCGGCAGCCTTGCTGCAGTTGCCTCTGTTTCAAGTTTCCCCACTCCTATCTCCCTCCTCTCTCTTCCCTTTTGGCCACCACACCGCTTCCCTCTGACCTTCACTGTCTTCTTCCTCCCACTGCTGGCCCAGGATCCAGGCACTGGGCAAAGTTGCAGCCAAGGGAGGTAGGTAGCAAGCACAATGGAGCCTTGTCTGCCAAAAAGAGCTCACTGAGCCAGCCAAGGAGGAAGCAGCAGAATGGAGCTAGTGGAGAAGGCAGGGTGGCACTGCAGGCAGAAGTTCCCTGGGCAAAGGTGGCAGCAAGCCACGGCTTCATCACTGCCCTGCCTCCTCTGCTAGCTCCGCCCTTGCATAGCGCTTGGATCCCAGGCCAGCAGCGGGAAGAAGATGCCAATGGCCAGCTAGGAGTGGCAGGGGTGCCAAACTGCCGGCCTGCGGACCGGATGCGTCATGCGGAAGCCGCGCCCACCCCATTGCCGGCAATGGCAAAACAGTCCTGATACGTTGCGCGGCGTCACGTGACGTCGCGAGTTTGACATGTCCGCTGTAGTGGAATACAGAGTAGAGATGAGGGGGTGGGGGAGTTAGAAGGTGGGGAGAGTTGAAGTGCTGCACTTATAAACGAGGGCTATTTTTTTAATCACGTGATCAACAGAAGCACTGCAACCACTTCAAGCACTGGCTACAAGTATTATTCATTCAGCGCCATCAGAACTCTAAATAGTCACTGACAGATGGTCATTAAGCAAAGACTAACTGTGTGCAGAAGCACTTATTGGTATTAAAACCAAGTTCTGAGTTTTAATAAACAAATTAGAACAAAACAGTAATGTTACTATTGAGTAAAAATCTAGGCAATTTATATTTATAAAATGATAAAATATGGAACACCTTTTTACAATGTACTGCATTTATGCAAACTTCATGATATGGAGTTTAAACTTAAGAATAATTTATTTATTCTATTTGGGTCAGTACCAGATTTCCAAATCCAACCATGTATCGACACATTTGAAAAGTTTCATTGGGTAACAGAGGATTAGAGGAATGCAATAATAATACTCAAAGGCTTTAGCTGAAAAGACAAAAGCAGGTTAAGTATCTGAATCTCAGCACAGAGCTTCAAAGAGCTAGGAACAAAGCTGGATTGGTTAAAAGTACTTTGGTAGAATTTAAAGCAAATTTGTCTTTTTCCCAAGCTTACAATGCTGCCCTCCACTGTTCATATGCAATCCTGGAAAAAAAAAATCTCGGTTAGTTTTGGATATTGCCAATATATGCTATGTGAATGCCTGTTCGTTGTTGAAATTATTTTATCCTCTCCAAATCCACATTTTTGCCCAGCACTACATTCCAATACCTTCCAAAATTAACAATAATTTCATGATAAAACAAAAAAAGAAACAAATATTTCCTATTTTTTTCCCAATTCTAGAAACCTATCATAAAATTTCATCATAGTTTTAAAAAGTTTAATTTACTTTATCTGAATTAAGAGAACCTAAATAATTATTGTGCCAACATAGAAAAATAAGCTAAATACACAGACTATAATAATAATAATAATAATAATTTAATTTATATACCGCCCTTCTCCCGTAGGACTCAGGGCGGTGCACAGCATATTAAAACAGATACAAACAAAATACATCAAAAAACAAAAAACCCCCATAAAACCAAATTAAAAGCCAAATATTGGAAGCTGTGTGTCAATTAAAATTTTCTTAAAATCATCCCTACCTAAAATC
>NW_015410658.1:0-1991 GCF_001527695.2 Protobothrops mucrosquamatus
GCATCTTCGGCTAAAAGAAAAAGGAATTCAAATCCCAGGTCATCATTTCATAGATTGCAGTGTTTTAAAAGTTAAAACTAAGATTACACACAGGGGCACTTTTTAAAGCATGGGAGAAAGGAGATGACAGTTCATTTAAGCTATTTATTAGAGTTCTCTATCGGCAAGATAAACACAGAGAGCCCTTCCTTCCCAAATATTCCTGTATGAACAAAAGCATGCCAGTGTATGCCTTGTTTAATTAAGATTAGGCATGAAGGCCACAGCTCCCCATTCCTTTTTGTGGTGGGGGGAGGATGTCTTCAAGTCAATGCTGACTCTGAGCAACTGCCCTGATAAAACCCTGCAGGTTTTTTGGCAAGATTTTTGGAGCGGTTTGCATTGCCTCTTTCCCGGGGCAGAGTGTTAGTGACTGGCCCAAGGTCACCCAAGCAGACTATAAGTAGACAGAATATTTATGTGTCTATTTGCATACAGAATATACACATAAATAGAGTTGTTCATAGGGAGATTTGACTTTAGATAGATAGATAGATAGATAGATAGATAGATAGATAGACAGACAGACAGACAGACAGACAGACAGACAGACAGACAGACAGACAGACAGACAGACAGACAGACAGACAGACAGACAGACAGACAGACAGATAGATAGATAGATAGATAGATAGATAGATGGAAAGAATATCTATTTATGTGTATATTTGCATATAGAATTAGATCAAAAAGATTATTTTTTTCAGATACATTGTTTTCTGCTACTACATTTATCCAATGATTTTCTTAAATCAAGGCAACAAGGGGAGAAGCAGTGAAATTCTTTATAGAAGTTTCTGAAGAAAAGTAAACCAATGAGAACAGCCCAGTGGTAAATTGAAACCACACGTATTCCAGCAACAGCAGATGAAAGCAGATCCGTACCTTCTTTAGCAGTGTCAAAAACAACAACCGTCACATTGGTGGAAGGATTTTTTGGCTTTGCAACAGAGAATATATTCTTGGCAGATCGCAGCAGAGGATAGACAGATGGCAGGTCCTTAAGAGTAATGTTGTTTGGCAAAGCGGGATCCAAGACAAGCATTGGCACTTTGATGCAATGCGTCAACAAACACTCCAATTGTTTTTCACTAGGATCAAGACAGGATCAAAGCCAGACTTATATTTAGGATTAATATTGCATAGCTTATTATTTATGTATGACAGATGTTTGATCAAACAGAATCTGAAAAGCTAGTACAATATTGTTTTTTGCATAGTTTTTTTTCTTTACCAACTCATTAATATTCAGGCCCACGTCAACTTTGCACATATGGTATCATTTAAAAAAAAGATTTCTCAAGTAAGACTTCACACCTTGTTGCATACAGCTTACGTATATCACCCAGTTCAATCAAATACTGAAGTTAGGGATGAACTGGGAAGCTATCTACATCCTCTTTATGTGGAACATATCAATGAACATAAGCAAGCACAGAAAGTACATGTTTTTTGTAAACATGCTATTCATATACATACTAATACAACGTTCTTCACTTTGGTTTTGTAAAATGGCCATTTAATTATTAAGATCCTGTGGTTGATTGATTGGGTCTATAGACACCTGGCAGGTTGCAGGTGCCATTACATCTGTGGGTATTTATTTATTTATTTATTAAATTTATATACCGCCCTATCTCCCTTGCGGGACTCAGGGCGGTGAACAGGCGATACTAAAGACCACGATAATAAATAGTTTTTTTTAAAATCGAATTAAATAACGGGCCTGTTCTAAAAACACACCCGTAAAAAACCCCCCACTGAAACATAATCAAACTACGCCAAGCCGGCCGCACGGAATAGATGGGCCTTCAGGGCTCGGCGAAAAAGGCGCAGGTCCGCAACTGTACGTAGGTCGGGGGGTAGGTCATTCCAGAGGGCAGGAGCTGCCACAGAGAAGGCTCTCCCCCTGGGGGTCGCCAGCCGGCATTGTCTGGCCGACGGCACTCTAA
>NW_015410659.1:0-1991 GCF_001527695.2 Protobothrops mucrosquamatus
AAAAAAAAAAAAAAAAAAGCAACAATAGTACCAATAGTAATAGGCACCTTGAGTTCAGTCCCAAAACATCTGGAGCACCACTTGAACACCATCAGTCAATTTCAAAAGGCAGCTTTCATCCTGATACCTTTAACACCATCAAACTATGACATCTGCCTACCCCAGATCCTTGGGAAGGACTTGAGAGGTGGATAAAAATGTCAAATCCATTCTAAACATTTGGCTGACTTGTGACCAACCGTAATAATAATTTAGAGGCCACCTAACTTCAGAAGAATTGGGGGATTGAGAATTGACAAATGTAAGCTATTCCTGCAAGCAACACATTCTGTTTTAGACATATTTAACAATCTGTTCTACAATTTGCTGTGCACCAGTGTGAAGCTGACCAGTTCTCTTTCCCCGCTCTTTTTAGGAACAAAAGTCCTTGGTGCGCTTTTCCAGTCTTCTGGTACTATGTCTATGTTCCATGATTTCTCAAAGATCATAGGAAGAGTCCCTGAAATGATATTCACCACTTCTTTAAAACTCCTGAATGATATTGATCTGGTCCTGAAGCTTTTATCCTTTGTTGCTTAAGTCTATTTGAACACTTTTCCCTTTGGTGGGAGGGCCAAAGCAGAGTTGCAGTTGAGGAGCTTTGCCTTCCCCCCATTACCAATTAACTGTCCTCTTCTAGCAGTGTAGTCACCCCTTTCTTTAGTTCTTTTTGTTGTTTTTATATTCTTTTGCAAACCTAAGGTCCTTCTGCACTTTAGACTTTCTAACTTTCTTTCTGCAGATATTAGTTATTTACTAACTCTACTTCTTGACGATTTCAACCATTTTCTATTTTCTGTAACATCCTTTCAAACTTTAACTTAGCTGAAATCTTTTTGTGTATCCACAACTGTTTCCTAAGTGAGGGGTCCTTGGTGCTTTCTGAGCTAGGTTGTTTTCTTGCAAACATTTCATTACCTAAACTTGGTAACATCACCAGTGCTCATGTTCATCAGAACACTGACAATGCTACCTCTTTGGGTAATGAAACTTCTACAAGAAAACAATCAAATGCAGAAAGCATCAAGGACCCCTCATTTCAACCCTGATTTACAAATATTCTCTTTATTGGTATTTCCTAAGTTGAAGGCACTTTTATTAATATATTTTTTATATTATTGTACTTCCAATATGCAATTTTTGATTCTCCTGTGTTCATTGTGAACTAAAGATTTTGTCTGTGGGATCCTGCCTAGTACTTTGATTTTGTGCTTTTAAATTGGTGTTCATTCTTAGCGACCACATACATAGGATTTTTTTGTTTTTGTTTTGGGGATGATCTGACCCCATCCTGGTCTTTTTGGTGTTCCCATAGTGCTCCCATTGCTGCTGAGTCCATCTATCTTGCTGATGGTTGTACTCCTCTTCTCTTTTTTTATTAAAATAAGCTCTCCTGAAAGTTATTGCTTGCTTGATTTTTATCTATTTACAAACTTTGTATACTGTGTCAATTCTAGTGAAATCTACTGTGAATGTATGACTATGCTCCAATTTCTCTGTTGCCTGCTGAATCCCCAAATAATGTAGACATTTCTTTCCTACACTCCTTCACATTGGTGAAGATAAAATTACAGAGAGCTGATCTCCTTGTTTGCTCTTTAGCCATCTAAACAATGAAACTTTGCACTTTCATAATTTAATATGGCATTCCTCCTTCCCATTTTTGGCATATTCCTTCTTCACACTTTGTACTCTTTAATCTGTCCAACTAATAACACCTTTTGTGAGAGAAAAACTTATTTGTTTATTAAATTTCTAAGGCCACCCCACTCAGTACTGACCACAATATGAATGAGATTATATAATTCACAGGCCACTGAGTTGCTCAAAATATTAGGAAACTCTAATATTATAAAGATTAGTTAAAATAGGCTTTCTGTATGAAAGTTGACAAGCTAAAGAGAAGTGTGACATACAAGAGACTCAAGATTTTATAGAGCAGTTGCAAATTC
>NW_015410660.1:0-1991 GCF_001527695.2 Protobothrops mucrosquamatus
CTAGAACTCACACACGTCATACAATCCGCCTTGCCTACTCTACAAGGTTCCATCCAAAAAAGGTGCCGGAACTCCGTTCTGGGTGTTCTATGAGAAAAAAAAGCCCTGGGTCTTCCATTTCATATTAGTACTGAAGGTAATTAAAATCTAATAAAGAAGTATTAACAATGGCTGGATGTTCAAATCTCAGTCTTCTTCTTGGTGTGTTCTATAGAATGCTTTGTTGTAGCTTTTATGTGATTTTTATTGTGCTTTTTAAAATAATGTTGCTCTAAGCAGATAAATATTCTAAATCAATAATTGAACCATATACAATATTCAGATTAATGAGTATTTTCATTTTATGAAGAGATTTGTTATAGCTTTTTCCAACACTATTTATATGGCTTTCTCCCCATATGAGACTGTAAAAGCATTTGATGGCAGAATTTCATAATCTAGTTACTACATGTTTTGCATTTGGGATGTATCTTAAACTACTATCTGATAGTAAAAATCACCCAAACATTATTCTTGTTGAGTGGGTAAAAAGGCTGCAATGCTTAGAGCAATAACTCAAACATGTTACAAGTAATTAGGATTTGATATATAATGAATAAATTCATGCATATGATGCAGTTATCTGGACATATCCACAGGTATGTTGGAAACTCTGTTCCAAAAAAGGACAGAAGCAACACTCCTCCAGCTCCAAATTAGTTCTATTAATAATTACTGATTAAAAATAATTCCCTGTAAAATAATGAAATTGTACTGCAACTATAAAATGAATGGTCTATCCATCTGCTTATAGTAACAGTTCATTCTTATATAGAAAACCACTGTCACAAAAAGAAATAAATATATATACACATACACGGACATGCACACACATACATGTTATTTTTTTTAACAAAAAGAGTAAGCAGAAGGAATTGGAGGGAGAAACAAGATGGAAATGCAAGAAGAGAAAAAATTGAATAGAACAGAAGCTGGAAGGGACCTTAGAGGTCTTCTAGTCCAACCCCCTGCTCAAGCAGGAGACCCTATACCATTTCAGAGAGGTGGCAGTCCAGTCTCTTCTTACAACCATCCAGTGATGAAGTTTCTCCTTAATTCCAGGTTGCTTCTTTCCTTGATTAGTTTCCATCCATTGTTTCTTGTCTTGCCTTCTGGCGTTTTGGAAAATAAGTTGACCATCTCTTCTTTGTGGTAGCCCCTCAAATACTGGAATACTGGCCGTATTATGGAATACAGGTAGTGAAGTACAGAGAAGTGGGAACTTGACAGGGAAGCAAAGAAAAGAGATGTAAGAACTGTTTTGTTGTCACAAAAAGGCATACTCAGGAAAAAGAAAGACCTTCCTAAGCTCTTTAAAACTTTTCAGCAGCAAACTCTGAAGTCTTTTAGACCTCTCTTTATTTTGTATTCAATATCTTGAAGGACATCTGACATTGGCAATAAATGTAAAATATCTCCTTCAATTCCAAAATAATTATTTGAGGAAACAAAACATCATCTGCCTATCAGATAAATATGGAAAGTATTCATGGGGCAACATATTCCCCATGAATTTGTGTTTGAACTTGGATGGTTGCATCTCTTCTTGTATCTGGAATCACTCATCTAAAAACAGTGTCATAGAGGTTTAGCAGTGGCAAATAATGACATTCAAGAACAATTTTCCTACAGCAAATTTCCTATAGCCGATCGATTCACATCACAGCACCTGGAAGCCCTTATGATATGGATTTCTCTCATTTTACTATCAGTAACTATGTACATATTTGCTTCAAGTAAAGATGTGACTTCATTCTGCCAGGCAAGCTACTTGATGTCTCTAGCGCTCTGCGGTTTCAGGCCTACTGGCAAAGCCATGTCTTCAGGGTCTTTTGAAAGAGGTAAAGACCAGTCTTATCTCCATAGAGTTAATGTTCCACAGAGAAAGAGAGAGAGAGAGAGAGAGAGAGAGAGAGAGAGAGAGAGAGAGAGAGAGAGAGAGAGAGAGAGAG
>NW_015410661.1:0-1991 GCF_001527695.2 Protobothrops mucrosquamatus
TGACCGTGTTGCTAACTTCACAACTGCAGTGATTCACTTAACATCTATGGCAAGAAAAGTCGTAAAATGGGGCAAAAACAAATGTTGTGTTTAGCAACATAGATTTTTGGCCTCATTGTGGTCTTAAGTTGAGGACTACCTGTAGAAGACAAAAAGGAATCTTGGAAGTAATTTTGTCCCACTTGGATCGGGGGGGGGGGCTTCCTGTGGCGTCCCAGAGGAGGGCAGGGACAGGTGCCCTGGGTCAAAGTTGCCTTCTGGGAAGCTTCCCGCAGTGACGACAGCAGCCGAAGGAGCTGAAATCCGGCTGAAACTGGGGAACTTGGGAAGTGGCAGGACCGTCTATCATTCCCTGGAGGCTGCTTCATGGGAGCTGCTCGTAACAAGCGATTTGTAAATCTTGTGACACAGAACCTCAGACAATCGCTCTTAGCAAAATTCTGTTGGCGATGAATCGATTTGATAGGCGCCCTTTAATGATTGAATGCCTAAAACACTTCCTTTTCAGCACTGGAAAGATAAATGAAAAATAGAAGAAAATTCTAAACGTATTCCCAGCTGCATTATGTCATCAAAAAATCGAGATAGATACGTATATTTCTGCTGCTTTGTAGATCAATGAGGCCGGCTTCTTGTATTAAAAGATTTTGATGGTCCCAATAAAGTAGTGCAGACCAGATACCAAGAAACAGAATTAAATATGTCGCGTGTTAATTTGAATTTTGTCACGGTTCTATTTTGGATGACGTTAAGCTTCATTTGATAACGGAGAGAGCTGTCAGTTCCCCCAGTTCCCTCCATGGCAGAGGCCCCCAACCTTTGGGGTACCAGGGACTGGTTACATGGAGAGAGGTTTTTCCGTGGACCGGAGGGGGGACGGGGTTTTGTGTGCTGACTGCATCCCATGGATGGATGGGACTTTGCTTGTTTGTGCAGACCGGTTGCTGGCATGCCGCAGCCCGGTACTGGTCCACGGAGCGGGGGTTGGGGACCCCTGCTCTATGGCATGGACCACCATCAACACCAAGACACTTTAGTAGTTGACAATGCAGAAATCTCAATAAACATCTTACTGGAGTGCGTGAAGGGCAGGTAGGTCTCTGAGCACAGATCAGATCAAGAATAGTCATTTTTCACTGCTGTCTGCAGACATTGAAATATTTGGTTCTTTTAAAAAAAGAGAAGTCAGATCTTAATATGGGCAGTCTTCCACTTACAAACCCAACTGAGCCCAAAATTTCTGTTGTTCAGTGAGACATTTGTTAAGTGAAGTTTGCTTGATTTTATGACCCTTTCTTGCTGTAGTTGTTAAGTGAATCACTGCAGTTGTTAAGATAGTAACACGGTTGTTAAGTGAATCTGGCTTGACTTTGCTTGTCAGAAGGTCGCAAAAGGGCATCAAGTGACCCCCCCGGGACGCTGCGACCGTCGTAAATGTGAGCCGGTTGCCTAGCGTCCGAATTTTGATCACGTGATCGTGGGGATGCTGCAACGGTCGTTAAATGAGAAAACGGTCATAAGTCACTTTGGAACTTTGAGTGGTCACTAAACGAACTGCTGTAAGTGGAGGACTAACCTGCATATTTATTATAGAACATCCTTTTATTGGCCAAAGAAAGACAGAAAAGAATGTAGACTGTGTTGCGTAAGCAACCTTCATGCAGTGGGTACGAATCAAGTTAACGGGTGTGTGGCTTTGGGGTCTGTGTTCCAAAATTGACGCTGCTGCCTTCTCTCTTCTGACAGGTGTCGTTTATTTCTCTCCCTTGTCTCCCTAGTAATATGCTTTGTGGTGACCAAGTCCTTGCTGGTGACCTGCTGCTTGCCCGTCTTTCTGATGGGCCTGAGGTACTACTTCAGTAGGAAAGTTATCCTCAACTATCTCGAATGCGCCCTGAATACGGACATGTCTGACATTGAGCAATATTACATGAAATCCCCAGGTGAGTGACAAGACCCCTGAAGGGGCTGACCAGCCACCCCATAAGCGG
>NW_015410662.1:0-1991 GCF_001527695.2 Protobothrops mucrosquamatus
CCTCAAGACATGGCTTTTTCAGCAAGCGGGACTGACCTAGAGTGAATTTTAAATAGGGATAATTTTTAATGATTTTTAATAAGAGACACAGCTACAAATATTTGGTTTTAATTGGCTTTTATTGGGGAAATGTGCTATGTTGTTTTAATATGCTGTGAGCCGCCCTGAGTCCCGTGGGGAGAAGGGCGGCATATAAGTCTATGTATTAAATTAAATTAAATTAATTAAATTAAATGCTTTCTGGCATCATGCCACAATAACAAAAGAACAGAATAACAGAGTTGGAGGTCTTCTAGTCCAACCCCCTGCTCAGGCAGGAAACCCTATACCATTTCAGACAAATCATTGTCCAATCTCTTCTTTAAAATCTCCAGTGATGGAGCACCCACAACTTCTGTAGGAAACCCATTCCACTGATTAATTGTTCTGTCAGGAAATTTCTCCTTACTTCTAGGTTGCTTCTCTCCTTGATTAGTTTCCATCCATTGCTTCTTGTCCTGCCCTCAGGTGCTTTGGAGAATAGGCTGACTCCTTCATCCTTATGACAACCCCTTCAAATATTGTAACACTGCTATCATGTCACCCCTAGTCTTTATTTTTGGTCCCTCTGCCACAATAAACATTTTAACAGAAAAACAGAGTCAGAAGGGACCTTGGAGGTCTTCGAGGCCAACCCCCTGCTCAAACAGGAGACCCTATATCATTCCAGTCAAATTCCAGTCCAATCTCTTCTTGAAAACTTCCAGTGTTGGAGCACCCACCCTAAATCTAACCCCTTCGAATATTGGAACATTGCTATCATGTCCCATCTCGTCCGTCTTTTCATTAAAGAACAGGATAGAGACTTACAATGGGTAGAGCAAAATTTATCCTGGTATAGTTTTCTGCTGGCTCAAGGATATAATTCTTAACTCAGCCATGATAAATGGCCCATTGTGGATTTGTTTCAGAGATGGTGACAGAGTGAGGCAGGAGGAAAGATGGATAACTCCTTCCTCATTCTTTGTCATGCCACTGGTCCCTCGTGAACCACATTATCCTGAAGATACACATAGCTTCCACTTTACTACCCTTAAAAGAGCATTAAAAATATTATTCTTTGGCCTGTTAAGATGAGGTGGGAGAGACTTTGGTCTGTTTTTATCTCCATGGGTGGGGACAGAATTGGCTGTTGCTCCTTCCAAATGATGCTGTCTTTGGAGTTTTATTTCCACGTTTCACTAGTTTTTATATGTTTTATACTCTAAGCCACCCAGAAATAAAATAAAACAAGCAAACAAATTCTGATGGAGAGAAAGAAAACCATCCATGGCATCCTTAGTGAGTGTAAAAGCTATTTGGCTCTGTCATCTATTACTTTGGAGCGAAGTCAGCCATGAGGACAGTCAATTTCATGCTGAGCTAATTTGTTATTGATACAAGGATGAGCAGAGGACATCTTTTTTAAAAATAGGAAAAAGCCCAAATTGCTGCATTTATTCTTCAAGCTGTGCCTTGGAATATTAACTGGTAGACCCTTTCGAAAGGTTTGCTATGATATCTGGTAGTTATAATTATTCCAAAATAATATAAATTAGAAATAATACTATAACACTATAACACTGCAATTCATGTGTCACTGGTCTGGATATTCTTGATTTATTCTTCTGCTCCCCTGCTAGGATATGATGAGGTGGCAAGGAATCTAAAACACACTGTAAAAATAAAAGGAAGAGAAAAGGTCCAAGATATGTAATTCAGTATGTTTAGGGCGTGTGCAGCTCGCTGAAGGAAAATTTTGTGGTGAGGGGGGAAAAAAGCAGAAAGAAAAACCGTCATCTTCAGGTCTTCAAAGGGAAGAGATTTTCTGAGCTCTATTTTCCTTGTCATGTTCATGGAAAAATGAAGAGAGGGAAAATTCATCAAGTCATGATATATTCAAGATAGAGCCAAGCAACCTTTTTGTTTCATACAGTATTTTCCGTATGCTCAAACTGAGGCCAATTCTGCAA
>NW_015410663.1:0-1991 GCF_001527695.2 Protobothrops mucrosquamatus
GAAAAATCCTGGACTGTGCTGAGATGGACAAATTAACAAAAGAGATAAAAGAAAAGGAAGACACAGAGTACTATCTAATATGGAATAAGTGGTATGACTGGTTGGAGATTAGAAATAATAAATGAGAATAAATGTGGAAAGGTCAAAAATGGAAAATGTGTGTATAATAATGTATAGTAATAATAATATGTACTATTTTTAGTTTGAAGTATAGTATGAAGGAAGAAAAATGCAAACAAGAAACAACAGGACAACAAGGACAAATATATCTAAAGAAGAATAAGGGGGGGAAATGTAAATAATAGAAGATTACCGTTATGAAATTGCTGTTAAAAAAAAGGAGGAGTATACACTGTGTGTGTATGTGTGTTATGTTTTGTTGTTTTTAAAAATAAAAATAATTAAAAAACAGAAAAGAAGCTGCTTGCCCTGGATGTGCCCATACATAATAAAATTTGGCAAATAAACATCCCTCCCCCAGAGGTCAGTATTGTTTTATGGAGCTTTTCCCTTGTAGAAGTGGCTCTCCTCAGAAATAAGCAGCTAATGTTTAGAAAATTAGTGAAAACTTTTTTTTATTATTTAAGGAGGCATTCAGGATTGAGATGTGGAAGATGTACGTACCTAGGAAGTACAGGGGTGCTGTTTATGAAATGGTCACAATTATTGTTATTTTCTTCATTACATTAATTAGATTTTATGTATGGCGTAGTTTACTGCATACCACTTATATAAGCAGCTTCATTTTTTTATTGAAGTGTATAAAAGCACTTGTAATAAAAGGGGATTGGAAAACTTCCTAGAGAATAAGGTTATCAGTGCTTCTCATCAGGATGGTTTTATTGTGTAGCAATGTTGGTGGAAAACGTGAGGGGACAGTTATGTCCTCATGTCCTATGTATGAGCTTCCTATTGGCAGAGACTTGCAGAAAACAAAACTGTTGGCCTGAACCTGCACTGCTTTGCTTATTTTCTTATGTACTCTGATTAAATCACATTCTCTGCTGCAATCTAATTTGCCTTTTGGTTTTCAACCGGGTCCAGCAGAGCTTTTCATATATCTCATTGGCCCCCCTTCTGTGTTCCTAATTGGGATGGGAGGGAGAATATAATCACTTGTAACTAAACTATTTTGACTACCCTGAGACAGCAATGTGACTTAGTGTTCTGTGAAAAGTTGCAATGTTATAGTGGGGCCCCATTAATGTTATCCTTTTGAATGTAATCAACTTCAGGGCTTTAGTATTATTATTCCTCTCCGTTATCAACAAATAAACAGATCAAGTTCTCGAACTGAGAACTAGTGAGATCAGGAAACAGAACCCCAATGAAAAGGTAAGCATGGATTTACCAAGAATATTAAGCATCACAAGCACATGCATCATATTTAGAAACATTATACGCTGTCCATTCTGAAAAGTGTACCCTGCACTTGCAGGAAAACACTAGGAAGAGAAAAAATATTATTAAAGCAATAATACACTTGGTTTGGTTTTTCTGCATCAGTATGATGTGGAGTTCCAGTGAGGGTAGTTTATAGCCTAGCATTATATAGAAGCCAGTCGCCCATAGCTTTATTCAAAATACCACAACATTGTTTTGTATATACGTAAATCCAGCTAATGGATGGTGTTACTGGGGTCATCGGAGACCCCACAGAATTTTATCCCCCTGCCTAAATTTTAACCCAGGATTAAAACTGTCCACCAGCTTTGTCTGTAGGCATGCAATCCTGTCTTTATGTTTGCTATTAAACCAATTAGAACAGCTCAAATTTGCATGATTTTTGCAGGAGGATTTTGCGCAGTATCTGTATGACAAAGTCGCGCGGATCCGAGAAGGCTTAGACTCTGACTGGTTGGCCCAGGGGGAGGAGACGGGAGCAGGTCTTGAGACGGTTGTATGGGAGGAGTTTGACTCTGTTGCTCCTGAAGATGTGGACAGGGTCTTGGGGAGGCTGAATGCAACCACATGTTTATTAGATCCGTGTC
>NW_015410664.1:0-1990 GCF_001527695.2 Protobothrops mucrosquamatus
GCTAATTGGAAGATGTGACTTGTGACTGCAAGATAAGGGAGGGGTTTAGCAAGAAAAGTTAGATGCCAGCAAGAGGAATTCAGATTCTGGCATAAACCTCCATGATGTGCCGTCAATTTGTAACACTGTTAATAAAGGCTTTAGGATAAACATGCCTGGAAGTTCTTTGAAGTGTTTCATTAGTCGGAACCATGACATCATGCCAGAATCTGCAAATTTTTCAAACCAATTAAGGGGTCCCGAACTCCAATCACTATTCCTAAACTAAGGGGTAGACTGATAAAGATTCGGGGAAGATCTCATTATGAAAGGGGAGAGATGGCTTGAGGCCAGCCCCTCAGCAGCAGCAGCTTCCCCAAGGAGTGGAGCGGCAGCCAGCCAGCCAGGGGAGAAAGAACTCTGGCAGATCTCCCAGCTGGGAGTAAAGACTTCAAAAGCAGAATGGAGAGATAACAAAGCTCTGGGTGAGTCACTGGAAAGATTTCAAACCCCAGATGTGAAAAGCAGAAATCGATTCCTGCAGAGAGAAGCCTACAACCCCTCTCTCGTAGATCAGACCCTGGTTCCCCCGGCCAGGAACTGCAGTCCTGAAGACAGAGGGAGTCCCAGACTGAGGCCTCTGCAGCAATGGGCAGATTGGCACCCCCCACAGGTAGATGATCAGCAGCAGCTGAGCATACCACAGCTAATAGAGGCCTTGCAGTGGCTTGGGGTGATACAGAAGCCAGGAGATCAGCAGCTGGTGGGAGAACGACCACAGCAAAAAGACTGGCCACAGTCCCCAAACGTGCAACCCCTAGGCATAAATCTGCAGCCAGGATTGGGCCAGCAGCGAGGAGATTGGCCACAGCCCCCAAACGTGCAACCCCTGGACACAAATCTGCAGCCAGGATGGAGCCAACAGCAACAGCCCCAGTGGGGGCCGCAACAGCCTATAATGGCACCCCCTTTCAGAGCAACCTTCGATGGGGACCCAGAGAAGCTGGTTTTTTCCTCAACCAAGTGCACTCTCATTTGAATTGCTGGGCCTATCTCTAACCGGACCCGGGGGCCATGGTCGATGTCATTGCGTCCAACCTAGAGGGAGAAGCATCCGAATGGCTGAATTATTTATATAATGAGCAAGCCCCCAAATTGGAAGACCCCCAACTCTTCCTCCTAGGGCTGAGGGAAAGATTTGAGGACCCATCTATTGGTCTTAAAGCAAGAGAACAGATCCACAAAATAAAACAAGCCGGCAGGCCTGCCCAGGAGTACATACAGGAATTTCGCAAGATAGCAGGCCGAATAGAGGGGTGGCCTGAACAATCCCTGATCCAATACTTCGCTGAGGGATTAGACGATCACCTCTCTCAGGCATGCATCTATCGAGCCATACCTGATCAGCTGCACAAATGGTACCAGGCAGCAGTGAAGCTAGACGTTCGGCTCGCCCGCTACAAGAAGCCTCAACCACACGAACCCGAGCAGCAACCAGAGCTACCCGGAAAGCAATCACCCCCACGAAAGCCTTCAACTACTGCAATGGCTGAGAGACCCAGGCCACCTACAGGCCCATCAATTAAGTGTTTTCGGTGTGGACAAGAGGGACATTGAGCGGCAACCTGTCCAGTCCCCTACCCCCTACCCCCGACTGCAGAGCAATGAGAAAGAAACCTGCTCAGTGGCTAACAAGGGAAAAATCCAACCGGCTCACGCAGGAACCTGTTGCCCAGATTATACCCCCCACGCAGGAGAACGCCGAGACTCTGGGTGGACCCGCCCCTGCTCTACCCTCCTTTGACAGCGACAATGAAGGAGAGAACGACCCGATGGTGAGTCGACAAATCCCGCCTTTTTCACTGGCCGCCAAACGTATAATCCCTAAGTCTGGGGCACAAATGGACTTAAATGTGCTAATTGATTCGGGATGCACCCGCTGCATTATTAGTCTGCCGTTTGCCATGAAAATGGGCATACGGGCAAAACAGCTTTCCAAACCTGTGAGGTT
>NW_015410665.1:0-1990 GCF_001527695.2 Protobothrops mucrosquamatus
TCTAGTCCAACCCCCTGCTCAGGCAGGAAACCCTATACCATTTCGGACAAATGGCTGTCCAGTCTCTTCTTAAAAACTTCCAGTGTTGGAGCATTCACCGCTTCTGGAGGCAGGTTGTTCCACTGGTTAATTGTTCTAACTGTCAGGAAGTTTCTCCTTAGTTCTAGGTTGCTTCTCTCCTTGATTAGTTTCCATCTGTCACTTCTTGTCCTGCCCGCTGGCGCTTTGGAGAATAGCTTGACTCCTTCTTCTTTGTGGCAGCCCCTGAGATATTGGAACACTGCTATCATATGAACTGCAAAGATCCTGTTTAGGAACACCCTGGGGAGAAGTTCCTTGAATATTGGACTGTCTCATCATCAACCAACATGTAGTATAACTAAGAAGGGGTTTTAAGGAAGAGATTAATTATGTGTCATCAAGCTGGTTCTAACTCCATGTGACCACATAGTGATGTATCCCTAGCCTGGACCTTCAAATCTTCTAGCAGTGCACCCCATGTTCCTGTAACTGAGTCTTTGCACCTTGCTGCTGGTCTTCCTCTTCTCTTTCCTTCTATCTTTCCCAACATCAGAGTCTTCCCCAGAGAGCTAAATATTTGCATACTGCATTCAAAGTATGATCATTTCAATCAGCTCATTTGAGTAGATTTGTTCAAAGATCTATTTGTTTGTTTTCTTGGCTGTTCACAGTATTCCCAGGAGTCTTCTCCAACACGCACAGTTCAAAAGCATCAATATTTTTCCTATCTTGCTCTTTCAAAGTCCCAACTTTTGCTTCCGTAGAGTGTCAAATACCATGGCTTATATGATTCTGATCTTTGTAGATATGGACACATCATGACATCTGAATATCTTTTCCAAGGCCTTCATGGCTATTCTATAAAGTATTAGTCTGAGTGGTTTACAAGATTACAAACAAAAAGTTACCCAAAGTTAAACTGTTAACTCACCATCAACAGTATTTCTTGACTGCTAATTCCCTTTCTATTGATAGTTGATCTTAAAAGGCAGAAACTATTTCACTGCTTCAATATCTTCATTGTCAATATTAAGGCTACTGCCTATTGCCATTAGTTTGGTCTTTATATTTAATCTTATCACAATTTTTTCACTGTGCTCCTTGACTTTTATTACTCAGGCTTTGCAGAATCTTTTCATGTTTGTCTATCAAAGAAGTATATTCACCATACTGCAAGTTATTGATGTTTCTTCCTCTAATTTGAAAACCATACTCATCTTTTTCCAGCCCGGATTCCCTTAGTATATATTCAGCATATAAACAGAGTATACAGCCTTGTCTCACTCTTTTGCAAAACTGGCGCCTGTTTCTGTTTCATCATGTTCTGCCTGTACTGTGGTTTCCTGACCTGTATGTGTGTGTGTGTGTGTGTGTGTGTATATAGGTTTCACAGGATAATGAGATGTTCTGGGATTCCCATTTTCTTTTTCTTTTTTTTTAAACAAATTTTATTAGTTTTTTTAACTCTTACAACATAGTGCTCGGCACACATTGTGGTGCTGGGGTAGTCAAATATCCAACAATAAATCCATATAAAATAACCCAAGTAAATACATTAAATATTCCCTCTCTATTTCCCTCAAATAATATAATATATTTAAAATAATCCATTTCTACATTAAATTTCTATAAATCCTAATCCTGTTTTTAAACTTTATTAATTTACAATTACCATAATTCACTTTAACCTTAAATAAACATATTATCACTTTGGGTATCCCTTCCAGATGTATTCTAGTTCTTAATCTCCTAAATCCTTAATTTTATCACGAATCTCTCTTATTTCTTCTTCCACTACTTGATATTTATCCTGATTAAAATAAAATATAACTCTACCCTATACATATACCATCCATCAATCAGTCTATCTCTATAACAAAACAAAATAATACCAAACCTTAAACCATTTCAGTCCGTTAGGCAATATTCAAATCTCGTCCAAATAGTTATCATATCTAGAAACACCCAT
>NW_015410666.1:0-1990 GCF_001527695.2 Protobothrops mucrosquamatus
CCCCCCCCCCCCCCCAGACTGCTTTATTTCATTTGTTTTATTTTTTTACATTTCCACTCTGCCTTTCAGAGAGTTGCTCCAGGCATGTGCAGAGTTCTCCCTGCTTGGGGGGGTGGGGTGGGGTGCTTCCCCCCCCCTTCTGACTGTTTTATTTCGTTTTATTCTTAGATTTCCACCCTGCTTTTCATTCATTTGCTCCAGGTGTGTGCAGAGTCCTCTCTGGGGGGGGTGGGGGTGGGGGGGCTGCCTTTTCTCCCCCCCCGACTGCTTTATTTGATTCGTTTTATTTTAAAATTTCCACGTGCAGATTCCTTTCTGCTTTTTTCTTCAGACTGTTTTGTTTTATTCGCTTTTAATTCTTAAATTTCCACCCTGCCTTTCAATGACAATGCAGAGTTCTCCCTCTTCCAGTCCCCCCCTCCCCCCAGCCCAAACTCAGCTTGTATTTAGAATTTATTTTTTAATGTTTCATATTTATTATATTTCGTTTATTTTAATCTTTATTTGTTAAATTTCTACACTGCCCGTCCGTCCTAAGTGGCAGAAAATGCTCTTTTATTTCAGAAGCAGGAAAACTGGCTCTCCCTGACCATTTCTGAGTTGGGTTTCCATTTTTTTTTCTGGGAAAAAATGCTGGGAGGGGGCTGTAATTTGGCAGCATTTCGAGGACCGGATACTTGTATACCCCCCCCTCATATAATCGCCAGGGCTTTCATTCATCTGTTATTATTTATAATAAAATTTGATTTATATATTGCCCATCTCATTGTTTGGGGCGACTCTAGGAATAGCAAAGGGTTTCCTTAGACTTCATAACAGGCCTCGTAAAACTGCTTTAGTCCCAAGAACGGGAATCTTTCAAATCCTCTCTCTCTCCATCCTCTTCTGCTAAAGCGGTGGGTTTTTGTTTTTTTTTCAAATTCAGCAACTTGAAAATGTCTGGACTTCGACATCCAGAATTCCCATTTTGGAGGGAGGGAAATTGGACTGGAAGACCTTCAGGGTCCCTTCCAGCTCTTGCTATTCTGTTACCACTGAATTGGAGCCCACCATCTTCAAGTTGCTGAGTTTGGAAAGCACTGTGCTAAAGCCTTCCTTTTTTTAATTATTATTTTTCACATCTGAACCGCTCATCTCCCCGGTGTACAGCGTACGACAGAGTATTAAGATATAAAAACACATTTAAAAAAAAGTAGAGGCAAGGATGATAAGACACACTGTTCAAGCGAATTAAAATTTGAAGGGCATTTCAGGACATTAATCAGTCCCTGGCTGTGTGCTCCTTTGAGTCTCCCTTGCACAGAGTTTTCACACCTTTCCGGAAGGCCCAGGAGAGTTCTGGCTGCCTCACCTCTGGGGAGGGGGAGGTGATGTTGCTCAACAGCAGAGAAGGCTCTCTTTCTTCTTGTTAGTTGCAAAGTCGTGTCCGACCCACTGTGACCCCATGGACCACGTTCCTCCAGGCCTTCCTGTCCTCTACCATCTTCTGGAGTCCATTGAAGCTCACGCCTGCTGCTTCAGGGACTCCATCCAGCCACCTCCTTCTCCGTTGTCCCCTTCTTCTCTTGCCCTCCATCTTTCCCAGCATCAGGCTCTTCTCCAGGGAGACCTTCCTTCTCATTAGGTGGCCAAAGTATTTGAGTTTCAACTTCAGGATCTGGCCTTCTCAAGAGCAGTTGGGGTTGATCTCCTCCAGGACCGACCGGTTGGATCGCCTTGCAGTCCAGGGGACTCGCAGGAGTCTTCTCCGGCACCAGAGCTCAAAGGCCTCCATTCTTTGGCGCTCAGCCTTTCTTATGGTCCAACTTTCACAGCCCTACATTGCTCTCTTTCTGGACCCTGCCAATGGGAGATCTTCAGCTGATGGGGTCTGCAGCGTGCCCACCCTCCCTCCCTGACTGGGTGGGATAGGCTGATGTAGTAGTTCCGTAGGTAGTCTGTGCCCCCATTCTGATGACAATACCTTGAGCTGCTGCTCTCTGTACAGCAG
>NW_015410667.1:0-1473 GCF_001527695.2 Protobothrops mucrosquamatus
GGAAGTGATGTTGTTCTGATGTCAAGAACAGTATATCACTGGGGTTAGCCAGCCTATGCTGGTCAATTACCCCAAATATTACTCTGTGCAGCAAAAACCGCTCGGCAAAATAGAGGAAACAAAAAAAGGATAGAGATACCACGGTGGTACCTTGGTATTCAATTGCTTTGAAACTCAAAGAAGAGGGAGTCAAGCTCTTTTCCAAAGTGCCTGAAGGCAGGACAAGAAGCAACAGATGGAAACTCATCAAGGAGAGAAGCAACCTAGAACTAAGGAGAAATTTCCTAACAGTGGGAACAATTGACCAGTGGAACAACCTGCCTCCAGAAGCGGTGAATGCTCCAACACTGGAAGTTTTTAAGAAGAGACTGGACAGCCATTTGGATTAATGACCTCCAGGAGGGTTGGACTAATGACCTCCAAGGTCCCTTCCACCACCACCACCACCAGCAGCACCACCACCACCACCACCACCATCATCATCATCATCATCATCATCATCATCATCATCATCATCATTAAATTTGGTACTCAACATGTTCATCATTTGCTTGGCACTCAACGCACAAGCTAGAACTTGTCAGTGTTGGCTGCCTTGTGACTTACTACATTATTCCTTATGGGAAAAATTTGTTTAGTAATGGCTTCTACTACTCGTCACTCCTCCTGGAAACTATTAATTATGAGTAACAAGGTAGCACTGTAGCAAACAAAAAAAGCCAGATTTTTTTGTGTGTGTGTACCATCTTTGCCTCTTGAAAGACGTATATATGAATATTCAAACTGATGTGGACACGTTTGTTTTCCTTTTCAAGAAAACAGCGAGTGTCATTCTGCATTGCGATATGACATGAGTGATACACAATAACACCTGGGTGAGGCCAGGCCTATGAAAGCAATGTGGGGATACAATACAAAACTTCAGTCCTTTCCTGTGCGTACCTCAACTCTGCACATACCGAAAAGAGGCAGAGCTTGGAATACAGAGCTTGCAATATTGTGTTGCTGCAGTGAACTTTCATCATTTTCAGATGACAAATGCAGCATCTGTATGGATTTCTCCTAACGAAGGGAATCTTAACCCCACTTAGTTCCACCAAAATCAAGTGCAACCAAGGACAGTTGGGATATTTCATTTCACTGAAAAAAAAGTTCTCTTTTCCCAGTTGTGAACTGGAACCAGAATGCAGAAGTATTGTATGAACAGATGATAGATAGATAGATAGATAGATAGATAGATAGATAGATAGATAGATAGATAGATAGATAGATAGATAGATAGATAGATAGGTAGGTAGGTAGGTAGGTAGGTAGGTAGGTAGGTAGGTAGGTAGGTAGGTAGGTAGGTAGGTAGGTAGACAGACAGACAGACAGACAGACAGACAGACAGACAGACAGACAGACAGACAGACAGACAGATAGATAGATAGATAGATAGATAGATAGATAGATAGATAGATAGATAGATAGATA
>NW_015410667.1:10643-12633 GCF_001527695.2 Protobothrops mucrosquamatus
ATGGATGGATGGATGGATGGATGGATGGATGGATGGATGGATGGATGGATGGATGGATGGATGGATGATAGGTAGGTAGGTAAGTAGATAGATAGATAGATAGATAGATGGATGGATGGATGGATAAGATAGATGATAGGTAGGTAGGTAGGTAGGTAAGTAGATAGATAGATAGATAGATAGATAGATAGATAGATAGATAGATAGATAGATAGATAGATAGATAGATAGATGATAGGTATGTAGGTAGGTAGGTAAGTAGATAGATAGATAGATAGATAGATAGATAGATAGATAGATGGATGGATGGATGGATGGATGGATGGATGGATGGATGGATGGATGGATGGATGGATGATAGGTAGGTAGGTAGGTAGGTAGGTAAGTAGATAGATAGATAGATAGATAGATAGATAGATAGATAGATAGATAGATAGATAGATAGATAGATAGACAGATAGATATTTGTATAGATGATATAGATATAAATATATAGGTGATATAGATACAGATAGAGATGGAGGGAGGGAGAGAGATGATATAGAGATAGAGAGATTCAGATAGATACTGATATAGATAGAGATGAAGAAACAGACAGAAATAATAGAGATAGAGATGATAAAGAGATATAAACAGACAGAGATTTGGGGAAAAATGAAAATAACAAAGAGATAAAGAGATATTCTCTCTTTCACACATACAGGTAGCCCTAGACTTGTGATCACAATTGAGCCCATTTTACTATCTGTATTGCCCCACTTGTTAGGGGAAATCACCAAAGTTATGAAGTTAGTAACACAATTGTTAAATAAATACAGCCTCCCCATTAACTTTGCTCGTCAAAAGGTCACAAAAAGTGATCGCGTAACCCCAGGACACTGCAACCGTCATAAATATGAGCCTTCCTTCCTTCCTTCCTTCCTTCCTTCCTTCCTTCCTTCCTTCCTTCCTTCCTTCCTTCCTTCCTTCCTTCCTTCCTTCCTTCCTTCCTGGATAAGACATCCTTGCCATTAAGTGTATTTATATCCTTGTTGATAGTTGTGACTCTTAATATCTTTTCCTAATCTCCTTTTCCACCTTCTAAGCCTTTGATTAATGAATGGCAATCATATACTCCCTTAGAAGAATATTGTGTGGGGAGTAATTTACCTCAGATGCTGTGTATCTCACCTACATTTTCCTTCCTCCTTTCCTGAGGGTAGTTTTTGTGTCCCTTGGCAATGGTTAACTCAAGTGTGCAAGAAATACTTAAGGAATAAATTGATACTGCTTACTGATGCCCCAATTTCACAGAGAACATCCCATTATATGCCAACACCCTAACCGAAAAACCTCAAGAAGTCTTTCAAAGCTATTGCAGAAACTAAATTGGATTTTTGTGGCTTAAACTGCATTGTGTGGAATTTAGCTTAAGCGACACAAAATATAGTATTCCTCTCCTAAGTATGAGAAAGTTTTTTTGTGTGAATCTCATTGGATATTCAAATTAGGAGTGACGACTGACAATATCCATAGTCCAGTTATTGAGAAGTGGCAGAAGTGGTTGTTTAAGGTCCAATCCAGGATGTCTTAAGCTTGGAGAATGCAAACTCTTAAAAAGGAAAGTGGTCCATTTTCTGCCATTAAATGCATTCACAAATTCCCATTACTATGATGGATGAGTAACCGTGTTCAGAACAACTGTGTAAACTCTGACTATGTTTGTGGGTGGGAGGGTGAGTGACTGATTGCTTTTCTTGTGTGTGTCGTGGTTCCGACAGATGAAACTCTTCAAAGAACTTCGAGTTTACCTTAAAGGATCTTTTATTCGAGTAGCATAATATCAGCACTAACATAATCGAAGCCAAAAACTGAATTCCCCTCCCCTGAGCACATAGTATCAAAGCACAATTCCCTTCCCCAGTTAGCTGTCATAAATCACATTCCCCAATTAGTTTGAAACGTGGGCTTCCCCTCCAGCTCTCCAGCCCGCCAATTCTTTATCATCTCT
>NW_015410668.1:0-1990 GCF_001527695.2 Protobothrops mucrosquamatus
TCTCTGCACCCCCCAGGAGGGGAAGGACGTGTGCAGGAACACAGAAGAAGGAAGGAAGGAAGGAAGGAGAGGAAAGAAGGCAGGAAGGAAGGAAAGAAGGAAGGAAGGAAGGAGGGAGGGAGGGAGGGAGGGAAGGGAAAGGAAGAACTCCTCCAGACCACTGAGAGCCCATACATGTGAGAATTTGGAGACCCCATTCCGTGGGGGGCCCAGCTCTCCTGCAGCCCCCGCTGCACCCACAGTGAGGTCCAAAGAAAGACCCCCAACCACTTGCCCTACCCCGACAGGCTCAGGCCGGCTGCCTAGGAAGAAAATGCCCTGGTTGGGCTGCAGGCAGCCAAGTGGGGCAGGGAGCCAGGCCAGCCAGCCCCTGCGGGGGAGCAAAGGGGTTGGGGGCAACCAGGGAGAGGAGAGGGGGGATTTAAACCCCAGATTTAACTTCCCAGCACAACCTGCACCCACCTGCAGGGGGAGCTCTAAGACCAAAAGCCAACCACAGCAGGTGAAGCAGGTGGATTGAGCGTGATTGGCAGCCGCCACAGCCACAGCCTCCCCCTTCGCCCTGGGCACCCCTTCCCACCGCCAAGGACGCCCAGCAGGGCTCTTTGGGCCTTGCACCCAGGGCAGGAAGGCATTTGCCACCGCGAGAAGCTGCGGGTCCCCGGCCTCCCTCCCTCCCTCCCTGGGGATGATCTGCCTGTCTTTCCGTCGGGCCCAGAGCAAGCCAGCGACCGGGGTCCCTGCTCCAGATGCCCAAGAGACGGGGCAGCCTCGCCTGAGGAGCGGGTGCCAGGCTGCCCCTCGACACCAGGGAGCCTGCCTGGATTGGCCCCCGTTTGCACCACTGTCAGGGAGGGGGAAGAGGGCCCCCTTGGGCCATCCAGATGTTCCCGTGCAGGCCCCCCCTCTCCAGCCTGGAGGTCTGCCCTCCTGGGACCGTCCTGGGGGCTCTTAGGGGGAGGGTCCCGTGACAGAGAGAAGCCGGGGACTCCCCTCCCTCTCAGATGGGTCCAGCAGCCGGGGTGGGGGGGCTTCTGGAAAGGCCCTTTGCAGCTGCACAGATGTTCCTCGTGGCATCCAAGCCATTCCTCTGGGTAGCAACCTGATCCCAGATGTTCCGCCTGCGTCGGAATCCGCGTTTCTCAGCCGTGGCGACTTTCCTCCAGAGATAAGGAGCCTTCCCAGAGGCCCCCAGCCAGCATGTGGGGCCAGGGGTGGGAGACACACTCGCCCCACAGCAGCCTTAGAGTGGGCCAGTTTGCAGGGCGCCCCCCCTCCCCCAGATGCGCTCCGATTGCCCCGATCATTTCCACGCGGATAAATGCTTATTATTCCTTAAGGGATGCCAGCCTGACACACACACATCAGCTGGGCAAAATGTCTTCCCCAGCGAATTATAGAACTTGGCAATAATTGGATGTGTTGCTCTGTTGTCCCATTGTGTTTTTTCCATCCCTCAACAACAAATTGTTGTGTTCGACTATTTCTCTTTTTTTATTGTACTCCGGAAAGGCTCGTCAAGGACTCTAATAAAGATAATGTTTGGAAAATGTCTCAAGAGAGCAGTAGTTGTCGCCCTTTCACAGGCCGGGCTCAGCTGGGGCCTTTAGTGCTGGGGGGCCATCCCAGCCCTGGGCAAAGGGGGGGGCGCAGAAGGGGCATAGAAAGGACCCCAGGCAGGGCTCAGGGTGTATCTCAACCTTGGTAAGCTTAAGATGGGCAAATTCCCAGAATTCCCCAGACTGCATGTTTTAAGATGGATGGACTTCAACTCCCAGAATTCCTCGGCCAACTTGCTTCAAGATGGGTGGACTTCAACTCCCAGAATTCCCCAGTCAGCATGTTTAAGATGGGTGGACTTCAACTCCCAGAATTCCCCAGTCAGCATGTTTAAGATGGGTGGACTTCAACTCCCAGAATTCCCCAGTCAGCATGTTTAAGATGGGTGGACTTCAACTCCCAGAATTCCTCAGTCAGCATGTTTAAGATG
>NW_015410669.1:0-1990 GCF_001527695.2 Protobothrops mucrosquamatus
CCATTAATGTCCCATTAATTGTCATTGCAAGCATCCAGAATAAAGTCCATATTGTGTCACAATCCAGTTATAGCCAGGTTGTGATATTAAAGCGTTCACAGTGGAAGTCCATATTGTGTCACAATCCAGTTACAGCCAGGTTGTGATATTAAAGCGTTCACAGAGGAAATCCATATTGCGTCACAATCCAGTTATAGCCAGGTTGTGATATTAGAGTGTTCACAGTGAATTGTGCAAACCTCCTATTCAGCAAGTAATTTGTGATCAAGCTCACCATGGAATTGTCTTCCAATTTGCTATCTGTCAAACTGGCTACATCTA
Organism: Protobothrops mucrosquamatus; assembly: GCF_001527695.2. Taxonomy (NCBI): domain Eukaryota; kingdom Metazoa; phylum Chordata; class Lepidosauria; order Squamata; family Viperidae; genus Protobothrops; species Protobothrops mucrosquamatus. Next base: position 322 of record NW_015410669.1, read on the forward strand.
TAGATGGATTGGATATGTCCCATTTGTGCTTTATTCTATCCCTAGAATTCTTTACCTTATTCTAAAAATCTCTTTTTATTCTTGTAAACAGAAGAAAACGAAGACAAGCTCTGGCACACGAGGATAGTATTTTTCAGTCTCAACTTCCCAATCTATATCTCAAATAGTTCTTGCAATTTGCAGCATACTGTTGGATATAAAATTGAATCGTTTATGTTTTTTTCTCCTAGCAGAAATATTATAAAAATGCAGCTAGAGCACCTTTGTGGTTATTTTTTATTGCAGGCTGACTGAAGCAGGAACCAAAATGTTGCAGCTTAGTAAAGCTGCAATAAACCCGCCCTTCCAATCTTAATGTTTAAAGTAGCATTACCTTTCTGCAGAGAGCAGGGGAAAAAAAGAGTTTAAAAGAGACTCTACATAATAAGGAAGCTATGAGACAGAGGAAAAGACGAAACGTTAAAAATTAGAAAAAAGCACTTGCGATTTTCCACCAGCCCTAAGAGACTTTATTTCATCTCATATCGCGCTTAGGATGAGAACTTTCCTTCGGCACCGGAACTCAGAACTGAACATCGTTCTGTACCGGAAGTGTCGAAGGGGAATAGTCTTTCCCCTTGGGCGCCGACCATAGCAAGAAATTTGTCCCTCAATGACATCCGTAGAGAGGGCGGGGTTATTTCGAGAAGAGCTTCTGGATAGTTTTTCGGAAGCTTCTTTGGCTCAGGGGAGCGGTGGGCGCCTACGGCAGCTGAGAGACCATGTTCCGCCTTGAGGGTCTGGGGCCCAAGCTGGACCCGGAGGAGCTGAAGCGCAAAATGCGCGAGGACGTCCTCTGTTCGATCCGCAACTTCCTCATCTACGTAGCCGTGCTGCGCGTCGGTGAGTACCTCTCGCGCGCCCACATCTGGGACGGCGGCTGCCACGTGCTGGGGAATTTTCTTGGGAGCCGCTGCAGAACCGGGATTTATGAGTGATCTTCACATTGGGGTTTTATACGGGCTCCAGCATTTCATATCATTAGAAGATCGGGGTGGAGTAGTGGCTAAGGCAGGGGTAGGCAACCTTGGCTCTTTTATGACTCGTGGACTTCAATTCCCAGAATTCCTGAGCCAGCAACGCTGGCTCAGGAATTCTGGGAGTTGAAGTCCACGAGTCATAAAAGAGCCAAGGTTGCCTACCCCTGGGCTAAGGGGTTGAAGTAGGTCCAGAGGGGAATTGGATTCAAGGCAACTCTGGCTCATGGAAGGTCCACGGGTGGGAGAGGGGAGAGAGAGACCTTTGGCCAGGCATGCCTCGGTCCAACCCTGCCGAGTTATTTTCGGGAAAAATGGGAAAGGCAATTTGCAGTTTGGAGTTAAGAGTAGACTATTACCTATTTACAGGTAGTCCTCGGCGTACGATCACAACCGAGCCCAAAATGTCTATTGTTAAGCGAGACATTTGTTCAGTGAGTTTTGCCCCATTTTGCGACCTTTCTTGCTACAGTTGTTAAGTGAATCGCTGAAGTTGATAAGTTAGTAACCCGGTGGTTAAGTGAATCTGGCTCCCCCATTGACTTTGCTTGTCAGAAGGTCGCCAAAAGTGATCACGTGACCCTGGGATGCAGCAACGGTTGTAAGTATGAACCAGTTGCCAGGCATCTGAATTTTGATCACATGATCGTGGG
>NW_015410670.1:0-1990 GCF_001527695.2 Protobothrops mucrosquamatus
CTGGCCTAGGGAGGATTTTTAAACTGGGTTTTTTAGAAATTTTAATTATCACAACACAAAAATTTTGGTTTTAATTTGGTTTTATTCGGTGGGGTGTGTGGGTCTTTCTTTGTTTTAATAATGTTGTGAGCCGCCCTGAGTCCTTCGGGAGAAGGGCGGGATACAAATTGGAATAATAAATAAATAAATAAATAAATAATCTTCTTCTCTGTATATGATTTCTATTTCTTCTAGCTTTCTCTTCTAATGAACAGAATCCCTTATATGGATCAGTGTAATGTATTGTTTGCAGCAAGTCTCCAGGGTGTCCAGCATAGATATTTCCTTGTTGTGCTGCTTGAACTCTTCTAACTGGTGATGGTGAGGATGAAACCTGAAACTTTGGGTCTGAATATGAGTTTTATCACCCACCTGCTCCTGAAAAATATGGACATTTTCCATGGGAACTATTAAAGATAGTATAACTCCTAGATGTTTACACTGATCCTTCTCATTATTTGGGAAAAGCAACATTTAATGGACAACACAACTATGAAAGCTCACCACCACTGAATTCTTATAAAGATGGCAATTTAAAAGACAGCTACAGGATGAATGCTAAATCCACTTTAGCAGTTCTTGCTAGCAGCAAAAACATATGATAACCACTAACTTGATTAGTTTTTACAAACATAACTTCGGTATTTGTATATATCAACATATCTTTGAAAGAGCATTATCACATTCATTGATTTGTATTTGGCTGGTTATAAGCTTATTTCAAAGTTGATTAATTCCATATCGGTTAGCCTGAGTTTAAAGGAGAAAATATGTTATAATTGAATACCCAAATAGCACATTCTTCCCTATAAAACAATAGCATGAACTATCAGATGCTACTGAATTAATAGACTAAGGTTAATGCTTGATTCAATTAGAAAATATTTAATATCAAATTCACCAGTATCTGAGAAGTTGAGAATGATTTGCATACTTTGCTAGAAAAATTATAAACCCCCCCCAAAATATTTATGCTACTTAGTTTAAAAGCAAAATAAAATCTGGATTGCTCATTTTTTCTGTGACCCAAAAGTACTACAGTCTTATAAGCTGCAGTTTCTATGAGTTGTAAGAACTAGGAATAAATGAATTATTATTCAGGAGAGCTATTTTTAACTTCAGATGTTTTCACCTTCTTGTAACGAACATGGCTGTAAATGAACAAAGAAATAAATTTCATAAGAATTATGACTAATCACAGGACACAGTGCACAAGAGATATCCAAAAGGTGTAAAATAAATAAAAATGGTTTATTCTGCAGTTTGGAAAATATAAAAAAAAGAACACACTTTAAGAAGGGTTCAATTAAGCTAGAACAGGTGCAATAAGGGCTATAAGGATGAACATTGGACAGGAAGAAGAAGGAGAGATGGATGGAACTAGAAATTTTTTACCTTAAGAAAAGACAACTATTTGGGGATAGGATAATAATAATAATAAAGTTGGAAGGGACCTTGGAGGTCATCAGGTCCAACCCCCTGCTCAGGCAGGTAACCCTATACCATTTCAGACAAATGGCTGTCCAGTTTCTTCTTAAAAACTTCCAGTGTTGGAGCATTCACCGCTTCTGGAGGCAGGTTGTTCCACTGGTTCTAACTGTCAGGAAGTTTCTCCTTAGTTCTAGGTTACTTCTCTCCTTGATTAGTTTCCATCCATTGCTTCTTGTCCTGCCTTCAGGCGCTTTGGAAAATAGCTTGACTCCCTCTTCTTTGGGGCAGCCCCTGAGATATTGGAACACTGCTATCATGTCACCCCTCGTCCTTCTCTTCATTAAACTAGACATACCCAATTCCATCAACCTTTCCTTATATGTTTTAACCTCCAGTCCCCTAATCATCTTTGTTGCTCTTCTCTGTACTCTTTCTAGAGTCTCAACATCTTTTTTACATCGTGGTGACCAAAACTGGATGCAGTATTCCAAGTGTGGCCTTACCAAGGCATTGTAGAGTG
>NW_015410671.1:0-1751 GCF_001527695.2 Protobothrops mucrosquamatus
CACACACACACACACACACACACACACACACACACACACACACACACACACACACACACTTCAGGTTTTCTGCCTGCTGGGAAATACCTCATTTTTTTTGCCAGAGACCTTAAATTCACACTGGCAGATATAGGCTGTGATTTGCCTAAGCTTCTGAAAACATAACTAAGCTGAAGAGTACTATAGAGAAAATAATTTCCAATGGTAAGAAATTATCTTAATGTTGCAGTTGAGGAAAAAGGGGGATATCTTATCCAAGCAGAAACAATGGCGTGAGCTGACCCAAGAGATGGGGATGTAGGGACATCCACAGACAACATGCTTCCAAAAGCCAGTGAGTCTTGCTCAAGCAGCTACTTAATGGAACTTCCATATTAAGATGTAGTCTGTATCCAAAGAGGTAGTCCTCCTCCACAACGCAATGGAAAATAGGGGTTTTTGATGTGATTTTAGGAGATAATTTCCCAAAGGTGTTGGCTTGGCATTGCTGGTATACAGAAATGCTAGGCTAAAGGATTACTGTTAGCACATCACAATGCTTAATGGCAAGGAGGTCTGGGGTCTCCGTGGAAACTCCAGGGCCTTTGTGTCTTCATCCATCCACTTCTGTCCTCAGTGAGTGAAAAGTTCCATTTCCAGAGGTAAGTTGGATTTCTCAAGGACTGCTGGACTCTAAGCAACCCTTTCCATTTTGTAGCCAACCTGTCAGATGATTGGGATATTCCAGGGGGGAAAGCACATATGTGTTGTCTTCTTAGGAAAGGGAAATAGGCAAATCTGCTTCAGAGTGGTTTAATTTTTTATTATTGGTAATAAAAGACTGGGTCAATCAGTTTTCCAAATGAAAATGAGGGCCAGTCATTAAGATGGACATTGATGCCTTTTTCTTCTTTTGACATCACAACAAGGTCCTGCCAGTCATAGACCACTGGTGGAATCCATGCTGGTGGATATATTTGTATTTCTGTGGTTGGCCAACATGGAGATACAAGATGAAGATGTTCTTGAGGTACACCTTTACCAATATTTCTGGCATTTCCTTTCTGGTGTTGGCATGGATAGAAAAATGTTACCAAAAAGTAATGGCACTATTTGTGTTTTCTTTCAGCAGGAGAAGAAGTTGTTGGAGGAGGCCTTTGGCCTCATGCTCAGAGGCCTTCTTCAGCATCTCTGGAGTTAAACTCCCCAATTGGGTTCCCAGGCCAATTTGCAGAGCCAGGTCTTTAAGCTCTTACAGAAAGATAGGAGAATGGGGCAGATCTTACCCTGGGGGCAGGATGTTCCAAAGGGTGGGGGATGTGGCAGAGAAAGATCTGGATCCCACCAGTTGGAGTTCTTTGACTGGCAGGATCTGCAATAGGCCCTCTCTTCTTACCATTATATTATATTATATTATATTATGATATTGAATTTTAATCTCTTTGGTCCATGGCTGAAAAACATATATAGGTAGTTCTCAACTTACAACAACAACTGAGCCCAAAATTTTGGTTGTAAGTCATTGTAGTTTTAAATCAAGTCACCACATGACCAGACTTGTTTTTACAACCATTTTATTTATTTATTTATTTATTTATTTATTATTTGGATTTATATCCCGCCCTTCTCCTCGTAGGACTCAGGGCGGCTGACAATCAATTAAAATACATAAATAACAATACAAATTTAAAATTAATTAAAAGAGATATTTAAATATTGTCAAATTTAAAATATAATTAAAACCCCTCTAAAAATTACCCTAGGCCAGTCCT
>NW_015410671.1:10889-12879 GCF_001527695.2 Protobothrops mucrosquamatus
CCAAGCAAAATCCCTAAATGTGCCTTTTTGTCCTTTAAAAGAGAATCAATATTCGCGATTCCTTACTGGGGAGGGAAAAAAATCTCTGTGCAGGGACTCAGGATTCCAGCAAAAAGCCAGTGACTTCTACCTTTGATGGGCGATGTTTGCATGCAGAGCACATAGGACACACACACACACACACACACACACACACACACAGAGTCTCTATGTACAATGCACCGTCTTGCATAGATCAGCCCATGATATTGACAGCCCTTTTGCTTATTTCCTAATGCCTTCCCCCCCCCCGTGTTATCTGCTTCACCCCGAATTCTCCTCCCTTCCAGTCTCCTTAAGCAGCCATTTATGATCTTAATACAGCCCTCAGTCTGTCTCCCTTTCCACAGCCCCTAAAATTCTTCCTTCAGGCAGGCTTCCAGAGGTCGGCTGGCAGGATGCAGGTAACCCCTCCCCCCTGTCCTGCCGCCTCCCACGGCGCCGCTCTGCATCCCGTGCCTCCGTGCCTCAAGCCCCCGTGTCACAGAACTGCTGTCGTTATGCTTGGGCGGAAGACTTTTTCTTTTACAAATGGGGCGGGTGGGCCCGACATTTGTGGGCAGGCAGGACCCCGCCCGCCGAGTCGCCGCCTCCCCATCGCCCTCCGCCCCGGCCAAAGCTTTGCCTGATGTTCCAGCTGACCGGCGCAGGTCTGGGGGTCGTCAGCCTGCCCACCCCCCTTTCTTATTATATAGGTCAACTGCTTGTCCTCTTCCCACCCCCATTATAAAACGACCAGGTTGTAGCCACAACGTGGTTCTGTCCTTCGAGCGAGCCCACGACAAACACGACGGAATCAGGCTCCTCAAGTCGTTTTGTTAATTTTCCAGGGTTGGGTCATGAGATCAGCAGCCCAAAACTGCAATCATTCCGCTCCGGGTAAAACCGCCCCAGCGTTTCTTCCTCAGCTTCAGCGCTAAGAAACGGGCCGCTTTGTTGCCCATCCGAAAATCGAAAGGAGACGAAGCTGCGAGGAGAGTCTGTGGCGCAAGCAGCCCAAGGCGCCCCTCCCCGTTTCCTCTGCTCTTGCCAAGCGGGCAGGCCTCCCCCCCATCCAAACGTGGAGAAGCAAAACGCGCCCCACTTTAATATTAGCACAAGCTAATGGCGGCTCCTAGGCAAGCCTACCAAACCTTACGCTCCCTAAAGCTCAGAGGAGAAAGGGTGCAGCCCAAGCTGAACTTTTGATCAGTTGGCGCAGGCACGTGTGGACGCAAGTCCACGCGTTTGAAGCTTCCCTCTTTCCACTCTAAAGCCAGTGCCTCACCTTTTGGACCCTGGGGAGAAACGGCGCTGCTTTGGCCGTCCGAGCCCCGGCTCCACATCACCCCGCTGCTCCTCAGCCGCTGCTCAAGTGCTCCCCGAAAAGCCCCCGGCGAAGGAAGCACCGCCGCTGCCGCCCGACCCCGCCCGGCCGTTCTTTGGATGGGGGGGAGGCCTGCCCGCTTGGCAAGAGCAGAGGAAACGGGGAGGGGCGCCTTGGGCTGCTTGTGCCACAGGGTCTCCTCGCAGCTTCGGCTCCTTTCGATTTTCGGATGGGCGACAAAGCGGCCCGTTTCTTAGCGCTGAAGCCGAGGAAGAAACGCTGGGGCAGTTTTACCCGGAGCGGAATGATTGCAGTTTTGGGCTGCTGATCTCATGACCCAACCCTGGAAAATGAACAAAACGACTTGAGGAGCCTGATTCCGTCGTGTTTGTCGTGGGCTCGCTCGAAGGACAGAACCACGTTGTGGCTACAACCTGGTCGTTTTATAATGGGGGTGGGAAGAGGACAAGCGGTTGACCTATATAATAAGAAAGGGGGGTGGGCAGGCTGACGACCCCCAGACCTGCGCCGGTCAGCTGGAACATCAGGCAAAGCTTTGGCTGGGGCGGAGGGCGATGGGGAGGCGGCGACTCGGCGGGCGGGGTCCTGCCTGCCCACGAATGTCGGGCCCACCCGCCCCATTTG
>NW_015410672.1:0-1989 GCF_001527695.2 Protobothrops mucrosquamatus
TGCTATTAATATATGAAAGTTTTAGCAGCAAAGGTAGATGAACTGAACTATCTCCTGTGCCAGGGAAAATAATTTGGGGACAGTTATAGACAGATTCCAAATGTGGAGAACACTCTTGACAAAATAACTATGGACAAAATGCTTTAGTGGAAACACAAACATTTACAAAGCATCAGTTTACTACAATTCTACCTTCCACCCACACTAGTCTCCCTCTATGGCACACTCCTACCTCTGCTTATCTCTGCTTATCTCTGTCCTGTTTCTGGGAAGGTGGACATAACTGCTAAGCAAACTATTGCAACCTCCCATTATTTTTAAATCCAAGGATTTTAATTAAAAAAATTTAATGCAAAAAAAATCAGATGAGTCAAGCAGCATGAAGAAGCCAAGAGAAGTGTCAATGAGCACATTGGTAGTGTGAGCACCATGTGATGGATTAATGCAATACTGTGGTCCAAAGGACCACAGAAAGACAATCCTGGATCATATCAACATATGCACCCATCTCAATAACTCTGAAGTACTAAATGTTGTTTGTTTGTTAGATTTATTTTATATCTTTCCTCCAGAAGTTCAAGGTGGTCACCTCCCCCCACCCGAGACACCCTATGTTCCACTTCACAACCGGCGCATTCATTTTATGACTGCATTGGGAGAGCAGGGGTGGGGGGTCATTAAGTGAGGCAGTTCAATGGAGCATATTCCATTATGGCTGTAACTCAAGGAGTACCTGCACAGCAAAAATGAATTCCTTTCAGGAAGTCTGGGGTGTGTGTGATCATATTGCATTTATCAGGCTTCTGTTAAGCCATGATGAATTGTGTTCACTTTTGATATGTTAAGACATATAAATTTATTATTGGTTCCGAATTGTATTAGTTAATGAATGTTCATTACAAAGTTACAGGAAGAAACAGCAATGTCATGCAGTGGTTTAAATATAGGTATTTGAAAAGATTGAACTATTTTAAGTTATCAAGTTAACAAGAAGAAAGAGAATCATGAATGGATGTGGCGTGAATAAACAGTATGGAAAAAAAAGGAGTAAATTGAGGTGATCTGGGCATGTTGTGAAAAAGAATGACTTGTGAAGCAAAATATACAATGTGAAAGTGAATGGGTGAAAAAGAAAGAAGACTGAGAAAGTTGTAGTTGAATGGGGTTGAGGAGAAACTGAAAAGAAACTTAAAAGAACAAAAACCAATGTATAGACATAGTGGGAGCAAGGATAGCTTCCCAAAACAAAAAGACACAAGTAAAATTGTGTTGATACAAACTAGATTTAGTTAGGCTTCCCTCTGATTTCTTATCTCCCACTTTCAATATTTTTCTGTTCTATTTTTTACTCTGCATTTTGCATAAAGTTACTTACCCCCAAAAGCATGAATATGTATGCGTGCGTGCACATAACATGCATTTGATAGAGTACATTTTAATACATTCTAGTAGCTCCTTTAAAGATTAAATTAACATACACTTCTTTAAATTGAAAGTAATAAATTTTTGTTTGGTTTTGCTTTAATCAAATATGTATGTAGGGCGGTTTGTTATTTTTGAATTTCATTTACTTTATATTGATGGACATCCATACATTAGAAATTGGGAGGGGGGAACCAAGTGTGAGATGCATGTATGCATGGTAAGCACTTTCTGATTTTGCTCAGAACATTTAAAGAGAGAATTGTAGCCAATGGCCACATTGGGAATTTTGAGACTATGGCTGTCTTTTTTGGGTAGAGGTGGAGAGGTTGTACAATTTCTTTATGGATAGTATCAACAGAGAGGTCTAGGGACATGAAGCCAGGAAAGAACCAGATAAGAGATCCACAAGCATAACTAGTGCTCCTTAGTATTTTGCAGGTGACCCAGGGGCATCATTTGATAGCAATTTCCTTTGATGGATAAGCTACCTCTACAATGTTCAGATTTTAAAGCCATACCAAAAACAGAACACCACTCTTTGTCAATCAATGCAAAATTATAGTG
>NW_015410673.1:0-1989 GCF_001527695.2 Protobothrops mucrosquamatus
AAGGGACCTTGGAGGTCATCTAGTCCAACCCCCTGCTCAGGCAGGAAACCCTATACCATTTCGGACAAATGGCTGTCCAGTCTCTTCTTAAAAACTTCCAGTGTTGGAGCATTCACCGCTTCTGGAGGCAAGGAGTTCCACTGGTTAATTGTTCTCACTGTCAGGAAGTTTCTCCTTAGTTCTAGGTTGCTTCTCTCCTTGATGAGTTTCCATCCGTTGCTTCTTGTCCTGCCTTCAGGCGCCTTAGAGAACAGCTTGACTCCCTCTTCTTTGGGGCAGCCCCTGAGATATTGGAAGACTGCTATCATGTCCCCCCTCGTCCTTCTCTTCGTTAAACTAGACATACCCAATTCCAGCAACCGTTCCTCATATGTCAGTGATGGCGAACCTTTTAGAGACCGAGTGCCCAAACTGCAACCCAAAATTCACTTATGCATCGTTGGGTGCCAGGTGGGTGTGGCCCATTGGCTGGGTGTGGCCAATTGGGGGTGTGGCCCATTTGGTGGGCGTGGCTGCGGTGGTAACGGCAGACTGGGTGGGACTAAAAAGTTCAATCAATTCCAACTTTGCAAGGTCTTTTTTTTCCCGCAAGAAGTTGAAATTGACTGATTGATTGAATCTTTTTTTTTTTTTTGCACACGGCAGCGGAGACCTAAAGCAAAAAGGTTTTATAAAACCCAGCTGAAGGCCTAGGACTGGGGCGACGGTGCGCGTGCCCACAAGGCACACGTGCCCACAGAGAGGGCTCTGAGTGCCGCCTCTGGCACCCGTGCCATAGGTTCGCCACCACTGTCATATGTTTTAGCCTCCAGTCCCCTGATCGTCTTTGTTGCTCTTCTCTGTACTCTTTCTAGATAATTGTTCTAACTGTCAGGAAGTTTCTCCTTAGTTCCAGGTTGCTTCTCTCCTTGATTAATTTCCATCCGTTGCTTCTTGTCCTTCAGGTGCTTTGGAGAATAGCTTGACTCTCTCTTCTTTGGGGCAGCCCCTGAGATATTGGAAGACTGCTATCATGTCACCCCTAGTCCTTCTTTTCTCTAGACTAACCATACCCAAACCCTTCAACCGTTCTTCATACGTTTCAGTCTCCAGGCCTTTGATCATCTTAGTTGCTCTTCTTTGCACTTTTCTCCAAAGTCTCAACGTCTTGTTTGTTCTAGGGTCCCATGCCTATAAAAATGCAGGAACTTTTCTGAACACCCAGAGAGTAACTTGGGATGTTCAATCTGGCCAAAGGAAGACGGAAGGAAGGTGTGAAAACCAGGGGCAGCTCTCGAAGAGTAGATACAGAGAAGACAGCTAGAATTGTTTTCAATGGCCACTAAAAAAACACAACCAGAAATGGCGGGTGCAAATTACAGCTACCTAGAATATAGAACATAGAATCACAGGGCTGGAAGAGACTTCAGAGGTCCTCTAGTCTAACCCCTTGCTCAGAACAGGAGAACTTATACCATCTCGGTCAAATGGTTTTCCAGTCTATTTTTTGAACCTAGATTTTTGTTGAAGCACTAAGGAGGAACTTCCTGATGATAGGATCAGGAAGAAGAAAGGAATGACCTCCCTACAGAGGTGGTGGGTCCTCCATCTCTGGAGGATTGAAAGAAGAGACTAGCTAGTCCCAGTTGAATTGGTCTTCGGTGCAGAATTCAGACAGTTTGATCTTAATATTCCCTTTCAGCTGCAGAATCCGGTGATCTTAGAGTCTATATAGAATAGAATAGAATAGAATAGAATAGAATAGAATAGAATAGAATAGAATAGAATAGAATATGGAAAAATAATAGAATAGAATAGAATAAAATAGAATAGAATAGAATAGAATATGGAAAAATAATAGAATAGAATAGAATAGAATAGAATAGAATAGAATAGAATAGAATAGAATAGAATAGAATAGAATAGAATATGGAAAAATAATAGAATAGAATAGAATAGAATAGAATAGAATAGAATAGAATAGAATAGAATAGAATAGAATAGAATATG
>NW_015410674.1:0-1989 GCF_001527695.2 Protobothrops mucrosquamatus
CCAGTTGAGAAGTAAAAAAGTCTTATTCGGAGATACAGAAAGCACTTCATTGCAGCTATTGCCTCAGAAGAGTATGCTGCAAAATATTAGGTTAGGGCTACCAATAATTATGTCATGCATTTTCATTTGTTATTTATAAGAATATGTTGTCATATATTAAAAGCAAGGTGTCTGCTCTATAGACTATGGAGTAAAAAAAATGGGGGATGCCATTTACTCTTGTCAGTTTCAACTTATTTTATAGCAAATTGGGATTCTTTGGGAAAAGTAGAAGAGTTCCAATACTTTTGGCTGTGTCTTATATGCATGATCCAAAAGCATTGAGAATTCTGTTAGTAATATTCAAGAGACACATATACTTGGAATAGAAAAATGAAAAAAAATATTTTCAGATCTTATAGTTACAATGATTAGCATGGGTCACATTATGCTACTTCTGATGTGAATTTGCAGAAAACATAATTGCCCAGTTTATTTCAGATGCATTAGATCAATTCCCATAAATCATAAACCAGTACAGCTGGTGTTACTAGAAGGATTAGGGGAGTTAATTGTGATATATCTGGAGGGCACCAACGTGGGGAAAGCTGCTGTATGTAATGAAGTTTGAATGGGAAATGAATTTTTCCCCTTACAGGGCACACTTTGAATAGCATATTGTACACTTGATTTCTTGTTTAAAAGATCACTTGTCAATATCTGGTGCTACAATTGAGAATGCCTGACAAATGAAAAAAGTATGTCTCTTTGTCTTTCAGTCTTTTTTGTGGGGGAGTATGTTATCAATCATCTATTTTTATTTTCCTTTTTATTTACCATGCAATGATAGTACAGTTTTGTTTTATCTTTTGTCTAGCATTCTTGGCTCTTATAAGAGAAAATTATTCCTATCGAGACAATGGATTGTGAGTGCTCACATGTGCACGTGTATAGATGTTCATCAATCAGATCCTATGTGATCTGGCTCCTATAGACAGGAGGATTCAACATAATACTAGGTTTTTTGAGAAACAATTCTTTATTTATTGCAATATATTTTATTTATTTATTTTTCACATTTCTGAACTGCCCTATCTCCCTCAAGGAGGGACTCTGGGCTGTGTGCAATAAAATATCAAAATCTAAAAATAGTATATAAAAATTAAAATGTTAAAATTAAAATTTTAGAAATTTTTAAAAAATTAAGGAGGAATTATAAAAATTATAAAATTATTAAATATATATATATAAATATACATACATGCACAGGAGCGTATGCCAAGGGAGTATAATGATAAAGGCCATTCCAGCTGCCCAGCTAAAGTAAGCAAGCATCTATATTAGGCAGCCGTGATATAAAAACTGCTGGAGCTAGATTGTATCAGCGATAATGGCAAAGGCATCATTTCATACTGCATAGGAGAAGGCTATGGGAAACCCCTCTTTTTCAAATGAGTGTCTTACAAGAAAATCACATGGACAGAAAATATAAAAATGGTTGATAGCATAGTGCCAAATGATGGGCCTCTCGGGTTGGATAGCACTCAATATTTTACTGAGAATAGATGAAAATATTTTGATGTTTATGATGTTGCTAGATTAAACCCTTCAGGACATCTAGGTTGTGGTGTTGCATTGCAGGAAAAAGAAAATCCAAAGCTGTAAAGACAGAATTATAAAGAGAACATGTAGCATAAGATGCATGAGCATGGAAAAGCTCATCACAGTAAAAATGAAACAAATCAACAACAGTGACTTACTAGTGAAGGGATTTTATTGTGCTTATGATTTTAGTATGTTTAAGTTTGACGTTAGCATTTATTTTACATATAGTAACCATTTTATATTGATACTTATAGTGTTATCATGTAATCATTGTTTTGTTATTTTGTAATCATTATTTTGTAGTTAATTGCTTGATCAGATGCTTTATTGGAAAAGTAAGGGCTTCATGCTTTAGGTATAGGTGATTGCTTATATGAAAAGAGCACAGTAAGGGGAGGGGGGAAA
>NW_015410675.1:0-1989 GCF_001527695.2 Protobothrops mucrosquamatus
AGGGACATTTTTATCCTTCTGATACAAAACAAGATGTGCTATTGTGTTGTTATTGCAAATAGAAAAATCAATGCTGAGGCACACAGACCTCTGAAATTTCATTTTGGACAAACCTGATTTCCAAAAAAAAAAAAAAAAAAAAAAGGAAAAGAGAGAAACAAACATTTTGCTAATAAACAAAAGGTTCCCTGCAACTGGAGGGAGTTGCAAAACACAAAGCAACAAAAGAACAATAAGCAACGATTTCAAAGAGGAATGAATTAAGGAATTCCACCTAGAATCCCGGTCACAGACATGTATTTCAGCCTGCTGTTCTGAATTCCCACTAGCCAGGGAAATCAAGGGTTGAAATTAACTTGTTTTGCAGCTTCCTAGAGGGAAAAAATTGTGTCTGAGGTTGTGGGCTAATATCCATAAAAATACATTGTCCTTCATGGCGAAACAATCCGTAGAAGAACTGTGCAAGTCTTCAGTGAGAAAGGCAAAATGCGCATTAGGTGTGAAAGAAGCAGGCCCGTTGCACATCATCATCATCATCATCATCATCATCATCATCATCATCATCATCATTTAAGGAAGTACCTGGTTGATACCTAGGATGTTGGTAGGAACCCATGTCCATGTCAACCATCATCACCAGTCAATCTGAATGTTCAGTTGACTGAGGTTCAGGTTTAATGAATAAAAGATGATGATGATGATGATGACGACAATAATAATAATAATAATAATAATAATAATAATAATAATAATAATAATAATAATAATAATAATAGAGTTGGAAGGGACATTGGAGGTCATCTAGTCCAACCCTCTGCTCAGGCAAGAGACCCTATACCATTTCAGACAAATGGCTGTCCAGTCTCTTCTTAAAGACTTCCAGTGTTGGAGCATTCAAAGCTTCTGGAGGCAGGTTGTTCCACTGGTTAATTGTCCTCACTGTCAGGAAGTTTCTCCTTAGTTCCAGGTTGCTTCTCTCCTTGGTTAGTTTCCCTCCGTTGCTTCTTGTCCTGCCTTCAGGCGCCTGTTCTCAAAAGAGTACACATACATATCACACATAAACATGCTATATACATACATATGTATATACCTACACCCTTACATATAAATACATATAAATATTAATCACTGTCCATCTTGAATATTAGAAGAAGGATGAGGGGGGACATGATAACAACTCTTCTAATGTCTCAGGGGCTGCCCCAAAGAAGAAGGAGTCAAGCTATTCTCCAAAGTGCCTGAAAGCCGGACAAGAAGCAACGGGTGAAAACTCATCCAGGAGAGAAGCAACCTGGAACTAAGGAGAAACTTCCTGACAATTAGAACAATTAACCAGTGGAACAACCTGCCTCCAGAAGCGGTGAATGCTCCAACACTGGAAGTTTTTAAGAAGAGACTGGACAGCCGTTTGTCTGAAATGGTATAGGGTTTCCTGCCTGAGCAGGGGGTTGGACTAGATGACCTCCAAGGTCCCTTCCAACTCTATTATTATTATTATTATTATTATTATTATTATTATTATTATTATTATTATTATTATTATTATTATTATCGTTAAATAAATAAATATGGTTCCAGATTTCTGTTCCAAGACAGATTTGTTTATTTCTTCTCACGCTCCTGGAGAGGGGGATTCAATTTGCTTTTTCAGCTGAAATGGGTGAAGAAGGAAAGTTTATGGCAAAGGGGGAAAAAAAAAAAAGTTTAAACAGGTTTCCAATATTTTACAAAAATGGATCAAGCGAGCAGAGAGAGGGAGAGGAAGAGAGAGAGAGAGAGAGAGAGAAAGAGAGAGGGAGAAGAAATGAAAAAAACAAAAAAAACCACCAGCGTTTTCAAGTCCGAATCAGGAACTTGCTGAGAGGAAATCCACTCTCAGCAGTTTTAAGCAGCGAGTTTTCTATTTCCATGTAAAGCTATCCGTCGAGAGGTCAGGCACCATTTACAACAAGGAAAGTTTTATAGTCTCGTCTGCACCCGAGGACTAGC
>NW_015410676.1:0-1989 GCF_001527695.2 Protobothrops mucrosquamatus
CAGCTGTACATTTCCACCCCAGGCCACCCCAACGATGCCCTTGACGTGATGGCCCGGTGTCTGGAGGCCGTAAGGGTCTGGATGGGGAGGAACAGACTCAGGCTCAACCCTTCCAAGACCGAGTGGCTGTGGCTGCCGGCGCCTCGGCATAGTCAGCTGACTCCATCGCTGACGATAGGGGGCGAAATTTTGGCTCCCTCGGAGAGGGTACGCAATCTGGGGGTCCTCCTGGATTCACGGCTGACACTGGAAGACCAGCTGTCGGCCGTGACTACGGGGGCGTTCTATCAGGTACGCCTGATTTACCAGTTGCGGCCTTTTCTGGACCGAGACGCCTTGCGCACAGTCACCCATGCCCTCGTCACCTCCCGCATGGACTACTGTAACGCTCTCTACATGGGGCTTCCCTTGAGGAGCACCCGGAGGCTCCAACTGGTCCAGAATGCGGCCACGCGGGCGGTGTTGGGAGGGACTCGTCGCTCCCATGTAACACCGTTGCTGCGCGAGCTGCACTGGTTGCCGGTGGCCTTCTGGGTGCGCTTCAAGGTGTTGGTTATCACCTTCAAAGCGCTCCATGGCATCGGACCTGGATATCTCCGAGACCGCCTTCTGCCGCAGATTACCTCCCACCGGCCGGTACGCTCCCACAGAGTGGGTCTCCTCAGGGTGCCGTCAGCCAGACAGTGCCGGCTGGCGACTCCCAGGGGGAGGGCCTTCTTGGTGGGAGCTCCCACCCTCTGGAACGAACTACCCCCAGAGATCCGGGTGATCCCGGATCTCCCCTCCTTCCGCCGCGCCCTTAAGACATGGCTCTTCCAACAAGCAGGACTGGCCTAAGGGGAAATTTTTAGAGGGGTTTTAAAAGCAATTTTAATAATTAATAAGGCCAAAATTTAATATTTTATTTTAACTCTGTTTTAATGATAGTTTTTGGGGTATTTCTGTAGTTGTTTTTATCAGGCTGTCAGCCGCCCTGAGTCCGCAAGGAGAAGGGCGGGGTATAAATCCAATTAATAAAATAAATAAATAAAATAAATAGAGAGCAAGATAGCATATGTAAACTATTTTATCATGGTTTCAGATCATAATACAACCAAATATATAAACAATAAATGTAAACAGGTTTTATAAAGTGTGAAATGAGTATATGAAATACAGAAAGAACAGTGACAGTATTTCATTATGGGCTATGGGGTTATGACCGTAATTTCCATGACTAAGTGATGCAGTTGTAAAGCAGTGCATCTTCACTGTCTTCAACAACAGAAATTCAAAGAGAGATCATCTGAATTTTTTTTACAATTTATCAGCAAGATTATTCTATTTGAAAAATACAAAACACACTTTGTCTAACACAAAAGCTGTGAAAATTGGCATAACTAAACAAGAAAAATTGCCTTATCATGTATTATATCTATTATGGATGGCTACCATAATAGATATGATAAACAAAATGTCAGATTTCATGGTATTTTATTGACTGATTGATTGCTTCGTCAGTAAGGTATTACAAAACTATGAGTGTATGATTACTACATATATCAAGGGAATGTGGCTCCTGATAATGCTGACTTCTTAATATTCTTGAAATATTCTTTAACAGTTCAAAATGAAAAGTCTGAAACAGGGATTCATGCCCATTACAAAGCCATGCTTTTTTTTTGCCATTCTCTTGGATCAAGCCAGAAGGAAGTTATGCCATCATCAAATCTGTTACTTCAGACGGCTAACACACTGGAACACTGTACTCCACATGAAGAGGAGGAGGGAATCCCAGCTGCAGTCCTCTCCCCCACTTGCATGTGCAGAGAGCTTGCAGATGCATAAAAATGGTCTGCTTGTGTGCTTTCTTTAAGCAATCAGGCTCCATTCATCCTTAGGGGATTAGGTGTACAAAGCCTACATGCATACTGCCTATATATACAGAGAGTCTGTGCATTCAGTGCTAATCTAAATGTAAAGGACAGCGGCAAGAAGAATGGGCTCTAT
>NW_015410677.1:0-1989 GCF_001527695.2 Protobothrops mucrosquamatus
TTATTTAGGGTGATTTTAAAAATAATTTTAAATAGAGACACAGCTTCTAATATTCGGTTTTTTAATCTGGTTTTACAGGGGTTTGTATTTTTTATGCTTTGTATTTGTACTGTTTTTAATACGCTGTGCACCGCCCTGAGTCCTGCGGGAGAAGGGCGGTATATAAATTAAATTAATAAATAAATAAATTAATAAATAAATAAATAAATACACACAGTTTAAAGCCACAGCAAACTACTTCGCCAGAGATTCAGCTTTTGTCCGTCACAGAGGTCCAAATGGCCACCACCTCTCTTTTATAGCCTGTGGGGTGTGGTCCAGTGACTCAGCTTAATCTCTGGCACATCTCCTTTTCTGCTGCGCACGCTTGTCGCTTCTACGCTGGCGTGGATCCAGCCACAACTTTTCTTCCTCACTATCCGACACACCTGGCTCCTGGCCAATCTGAGAACCACCTGGCTCCTGGTCAATCTCTTCTCCGTCGGGAGACACCTGAGGCATTGCCAAAGAGGAGGGTCCTGGAGAGGGAGGCCTGGCCATCTCCTCTCCTTCATGTTCGGAGCCTTCTTCCTCCGATAAGAGGGGCTCACAAGACGGAGCCACAACATTCTTATCCTTTTAGCTGTTTGAAAGAAACAAAAAGATTCCTCTCCCCACTCTCTCTCTCTCTCTCTCTCTCTCAAGAAATCTGAGCGTTTCTTAGAATAACCTCATTAGGTCTCTCTCAGCCCAAAGCCGCAAATCCCAAGCGGAATCTCCCCATCCATTTTCAACTCTCCTTGGGCTCAATCTGCACCTTCAGGACAGGGGGGAGGAAGCACTTCCTTGAAATGTTCCTGGCACCTGATTGGCATGGAGAACGAGGCCCTACATTATTTTCCCAGCCTTGTTTGAGCCCAGCTAGGCCATAAGGAGACCTACGAGGCCGTCATGATTCCTGGATCGTCAAACACCGAAGGGAGAAAAAAAACACACCCCCCACATTATTTAAGCAATAAAGAAATGGGGGTTAAGCTAAAATCGAGCCGAGCCGATTGGGAGGCAATTCTTAGGATAGTTTTCTGAAACCCACTTACTACGGGTCTGGGAGCAGCTCCGGGATCTGAACTCTCCAGAGTATTAATTAGTGTGACTGTTTTTAACCGCAGCGCTTAGAACGTGGAAGGGTTTGTGACAAGAGAAAAAACAGGCGGGGGAAAATAGGGAAGAAACGGGGGAACTCACGAAGTCTGCGGCTACTTCCTGCTAATTGCTCCGCAGAATATTTAAAATGTTCACCCGAGACGGGGAATACGGGTAGTCCTCGGCTTAGGGCCGCAACGGAGCCCCACATTTCTCCTTAAGCCACTTTCGCCCCATTTTACGCCCTTTCTCGACCCGGTTGCGAAGTGGATCACTGAACTTGTCCGCGATTGTTGAGCGATTCCGGCTTCCCCCGCTGACTTTCTTTGTCAGAAGGTCGCGAAAGGGGATCCCGTGATCGCAGGGGACGCAGCCACCGTCATAAACACGAGTCAGTTGCCAAGCCGGTTTTGCATTTTGATCGCGCGACCATGGAGCTGCCGTCTAATTTCCGGAGGGATGACATTCCCCAGAGAGGGAGCCACCGCGGAGAAGGCCCTGCTTCTGGGTTCCCGCCAGATGGACCTCCTTAGGGGACGGGACCCTCAACGTTCCTCGCCTCCCCGCTCCGGTGGGTTGGGCGGATGTGACCGGCGAGAAACGGCCCCTCAGATAAGCCCGATCCCAAGACGACATCCTTGGGGCTTTTCCTAAATTTGGAATTACTGTTATTAGGACCCCAGTTGCTTACCTTCTAAATTCTGTGGGGGCTTCTCGACCAATGTTAGCAACGGCGAACGTGACCTCTGGATAGCGGGAAGAGCCGGTTCGCTAAATGTAATCGTATCCTTGCCACCTGTAATCATAAGGACATGAACATGTACATTTCTCTTATCCTGTCCGAAACCAAAAGAGATTAAAAAACAA
>NW_015410678.1:0-1989 GCF_001527695.2 Protobothrops mucrosquamatus
TTATTACAAGCATTCCTTATACATTATTTATAAATACATTAAACTGAATGAATATATCGCATTCTAGACTTACTCTTCAACGTTGAACAAATTGATAATTATTTCATATTTTTTTCATTGTTACCCCTTCTATATTTTCAAACAAAATTCTGCTTAATACTTTTGCTGGCTTATGAAAAACACTGATTTCTCTTCTTGCATTAGTTCTTGCTATCTTTTTCTTTGCATTGGGGAATGCTATATTTGTACACGTCAGGCATGGATATGGTCTTCACTCCAAAATAAACAAGTTGTATGTCTAGTCTATAAGCATCTAAACTATATGGAATTCCAGGAATTAAAAGTACACAAATCTAAAAATTGCCAAGTTTGAAAAACACTGATTTAAACTTACACCCTCACCATTTTTCATTTTCAAACATTCTCACAGCTCTTAATACTTCCTTTGCATCCATTTTTCTGGGACACTAACTTTTATAGCATTCATTTCAATTCCACACTTTTACATATCACTGTCACATAAATCTCTAGAATTTTCTTTCTAGAATTTCTTCACTTCATTTTCATCAGCTCACAAATTTCCAAGTATCATGATTATCACCCATTGAATTCATAGATATTGATATCCAGCATTCATCCTGGCTGATCTTTTTAAAGTACTTTTGATGAGGTTATCTATTCCAGATATAATATTGTCAGAGCCCTGGTTGTCTCTGAGATTAATTGTTTTCTTGCAGACAATATGTTGATGATGTTACCTAGTTTGGTAATAAAACATCTGCAAGAATATAACCAAGCTCAAAGACCACCAAGGACTCCAAAGTTCAACACTAAACTACAAATATTCTCTTCTATGGGTATACAGTATATAGTATTCCCTGATCATTGTGAATATGTATCAGCCACTATTGACATAACCTTTCAAATGATAAAGATAAAAGTGACTTAGAGGTGATAATTATATAAGTATGCCTTTATAAATGCCATTTCAAGCTGTTTCACCTTTTCTCCACTTGTCTACATATAGAGCCCTGGAAACCTCACCTTGAGAAGGTTGGTGACCTTCTACCATTGCTCCATAGAGAACATTCTAACCTATTGCATTTGTGCGTGGTTTGCCAACTGCATGGTAGCAGATATGAAAGCACTCCAGAGAGTCATTACCATCGCCCAGAGGATTATTGGCTGCCCTCTCCTCCCCCCCTGGAAGAACTGCACAGTTCGCACTGTCTTAGGAAAGCTCAAAACATTCTTAAAGACTCATCTCATCCCGGACATTTTTTTTTTAATTAATACCATCTGGCAGACGGTACAGGATAATAAAAACAAAAACAAATAGGCTGAAAAATAGTGTTTTATCCCAAAGCTGTAACCATATTAAACACTACCGCATAGTGCAACACTGAAAATCTTAACCAATAAGAATACTTAGAATTTGGTGGGAGAAACAAATTAAAATTAAGGACTGTAACAGGATCTATGATAAGGCAACCAGGATAGAATCAAGATCACGTGAAGTATTAATACCACTTTACAATGCCTTAGTAAGGCCACACTTGGAATACTGCGTCCAGTTTTGGTCACCACGATGTAAAAACAATGCTGAGACTCTAGAAAGAGTACAGAGAAGAGCAACAAAGATGATTAGGGGACTGGAGGCTAAAACATATAAGGAACGTTTGCTAGAATTGGGTATGTCTAGTTTGACGAAGAGAAGGATGAGGGGGGACATGATAGCAGTGTTCCAATATCTCAGGGGCTGCCACAAAGCAGAGGGAGTCAAGCTATTCTCCAAGGCGCCTGAAGGCAGGACAAGAAGCAATGGATGGAAACTGATCAAGGAGAGAAGCAACCTAGAACTAAGGAGAAACTTCCTGACAGTTAGAACAATTAACCAGTGGAACAACCTGCCTCCAGAAGCGGTGAATGCTCCAACACTGGAAGTTTTTAAGAAGAGACTGGACAGCCATTTGTCTGAAATGGTGTAGG
>NW_015410679.1:0-1989 GCF_001527695.2 Protobothrops mucrosquamatus
CCGTTCTTCAAATTCTCCTTTACTATTTCTAGCATTATAGCATTTTTCATCATTTATAAGTCCCTTGTACATAAAAGCTTGTAATTTTTTCCCCCTCTGATTAGGAACTTTAGTCCTCTCTAGTTTCTAAAATCATAACATTATTTATCTTTGTTATGCCTTGCAATGATAAATAAAAATCTGCCTCCCACAAAAAAATGATAAAGAATATAATTTATAATTAATTCCATAATGACATAGTAAAAGTCAATATTTTAAATTCACCTGGAACCTCCATCCATTTATAACTTTCTTAGATCAAAAGTTCTTATGCTTCTGATAATTTTTCTTTTCCTCAAATTGAAGATGAACTCACCTGATGAAAACTGTTCAAACTTGTTCGTCAAAAGGTCTTTTATAGCTTTAAGATATTTAATAGGCAATTTCCAAAACTGATTAGGAAGTGAAGTTTGTGAACTTAGTGTTCTTTAAAAGGCTCTGCCACAGTTGTGAGCAAGATGAATAATCCCATTGTCCCCCAATATTCAAATCTGTAAAAAAAAAAAAACCACTGTCCTACCATCTCCTCATGAGGATTATCCATATGGAGTACATGTGGGTGATCTCCTATCCTCTACTTATACTGGGAGGCTTTAAGGAACAGGTCTATGTACCAGTCCTTGGTCTTTGTCCCAGTCATTGGCTCCATTTTCACAGGGCTGTCTTAAGTTTGCAATGCCTTCCCCAGAAGTCTTCTTTAGTCAGATAATTTGATTGAAATCATGACATTAAATTTAATTCCAATCTATTAAATAACATGCCTAGATTTTCACTGTAAAGTTGCAGCCTGTGCACATTAACAAGCTTGAATATACTGTAGTAGGTTTTGTTTTAAAGTAAACATAAGTAGGCTTCTGTTAAATGCATTTTAAAATACTGAAATAGATGGTCCCATTATAGGTTAATACATTAATATTTCATATCGCTGAGACAGAAAAAAGTTATCATTGTTCTTGCATACATTAATTAACTGTTGAATTTTCCCCCATGGAGACCAATGGGATATAAAAGGCACTAAGTAGATTCTTTTATCTTAGATAGCATTCATTATATTAAAATCAATTGAGTTTACTCTCAGGAAACAGATTAAGGATCAGAATGTTAATATCTCCAGTTCTTTGTTTACTGGGATAAAATAATGTTTTGCTTTTAAGGTAATTCTTTTTCTTGTGAGCAAACAACACCTTACAGCCAAGATATCAAATAATATTTTTTACTAAACTAGGATTAACAAAAACAAATTAAACTGAATATGTCTTCTGTGATTGCATGGAATTTTCCATATAGATTTTGGAGGAGCAATTTATAACTGCTAAGCTTCTCACCCTTAGCATTTTTAAGATATATCGACTTCAACTCCCAGAATTCTCCAGCCAGCATGCTGGCTGAGGTATTGTGGGAGTTAAAGTCCACACATCTTAAAGTTGCCAATGTTGCCAAATGCTGCTTGGTTGTTTTGGGAGATACTTTTAAGCTCTTACTTTAGCCGTGAGATTTACTGGTGAGCCCTCATCCCAATGCTAACCATATCTGAGACATGGCTTTCCTGAGAGCCAATGTCAACTAGTTGCTACTGTGGATATGACAAAAGTAGAACATTATTTTGTTTACAGAATTCGTTAGCAACAATGCATGCCTGTGGCCTTCCGAGTGCGCTTCAAGGTGTTGATTATCATCTTTAAAGCGCGCCATGGCATTGGACCTGGTTACCTCCGAGACCGCCTTCTGCCACAGATTACCTCCCACCGGCTGATACGCTCCCACAGAGAGGCCCTCCTCAGGGTGCCGTCAACCAGACAGTGTCGGCTGGCGACCCCCAGGGGGAGAGCCTTCTCTGTCGGAGCACCCACCCTCTGGAATGAGCTGCCCCCAGAGATCCGGGTGATTCCGGATCTCCCCTCCTTCCGCCGCGCCCTCAAGACTTGGTTGTTTCAGCGGGCAGGACTGGCC
>NW_015410680.1:0-1989 GCF_001527695.2 Protobothrops mucrosquamatus
AATTAATATTTCTTTTAATAGTATTTTAAAATGGTGTTTTGTAAGGTTTTTATCTGTTTTTAGCTTGCTGTAAGCCGCCCTGGGTCCGCCAGGAGAAGGGCGGGGTATAAATCTAATAAAATCTAAAATCTAAATCTAAATCTAACAAACGCACTAGATGGTGAGTGGACTTCCCAATCAAGAGCATAGGGTGGGCTGCTATTTGTCTGAGAAGGTGGCTGACTTTTCCCCCCCTATATGCTAAAGAAATCGATGTAATTAGCAAAATCAAGAGGTTTGACGCCCAAAGGAAAAAAAGGATGTTCCTCCAGGCTAGTTAAAACCAAGCCAGCTGTAACCCAGGCGCGTCTGAAGTTCTCAGTGATCCATCTTTTAGTCTTCCTAAGATTGGAATAAGCTCCTGGAGCCGAACCACATTATCTTCCACTAAAATCCAGCCAATGCATGAAACTTACACCTTCTGCAGAGTCAGGATGTAGCCCAGCTCGTTCTCTGGATGCACCCTTTAAGCAGATTGGGGAAGCTCCACTTCCTGATCTGCCAGGCTTTGGAGCTTTAGAGAGTTTTGCCTGCTTCTCTTTTTAGTCTCTGGAAAGAGAGAGAGGCTGCTGTGTCAATGAGGGAGAGTTTGGATTGGATTGCGCTCAAGTCTGTGGATCCAGGGCTCAAGTCCAGTGCAGCTCAGAGCCAGGACAGCTGTGAAGTTCTCGATTTCCCATTCTTTTTTGTCGCTCTGCACCTGTTGCCACGGCTTCCTGCTTGGCTCTCTAATATTTTCCTGGCTCCGTTGCTGCCTTGCTGCCAAAGCAAAATCTGGACTCTCCCGGGTGGGTATTTATAGATCAGTATTTACAGATAGCCAGGATAGAAATGCAAACTTTTACGTTGTACAGTTGGCTGACTTTCATCCTTAGAGCTATTTTTTCCTGTATGTCCATGAGAGGAGAGAGAGATACTGAGCCCATATGCAGAGATCTCGCTGCAGCACAAGGGCCTACACACCTACAGTATCCTTTTCTGGGAAATTGTGGTTGGGCTGGCAGGTTTAGGACTCTCCTCCCTGCCAGTTAAAAACACCAGTCATTCTTATAATGGCAGGGGATTGTCTTCTTAAAATGATTTTAAAAAATAAATTGAGTTACTTACATCCTGCTTTTATTATTTTTAAAAAAATAATTCAAGGCAGTGAACATATCCAACACACCTTCCTCCTCCTATTTTCCCCACAACAACAACCCTGTGAGGTGAGTTGGGCTGAAAGAGAATGACTGGCCCAAGGTCACCCAGCTGGCTTTTATGGCTAAGGCAGGACTAGAACTCACAGTCTCCTGCTTTCTAGCCTGGTGCCTTAACCACTAGATCAGTGGTTCTCAACCTTTTTAATGCCGTGACCCCCAACCGGTCGTAAGTCGAGGACTAAACCGGTCGTAAGTCGAGGACTAAACCGGTCATAAGTCGAGGACTACCCAACCGGTCGTAAGTCAAGGACTTTCCCTGCCCAGGAGCGCCGCGCATGCGTGGTTCCGCCCCCTGTGCCGGCCGAGGCGTAGCTGGCAAGCGGCAGAGACGGAGCAGACTGACCACCAGCTGGCCCAGCCCAAGGGAGGTAAGGCACCCGCCGGAAAAGGGGGAAAAAAATGGCGGACAGCCTTGCTTGGCGACCCCCGTGAAATGGTCGATCGACCCCAAATGGGGTCGCGACCCATAGGTTGAGAACCGCTGCACTAGATCAAACTGGGAGTCATTCTTTTTGTGAGTATTAGGAATGATGTAGATTCTGCCACAGATTACCACAGATTACCTCCCATCGGCCAGTACGCTCCCACAGGGTGGGTCTCCTCAGGGTGCCGTCGGCCAGACAGTGCCGGCTGGCGACCCCAAGGGGGAGGGCCTTCTCTGTGGGAGCTCCCACCCTCTGGAATGAGCTGCCCCCAGAGATCAGGGTGATCCCTGATCTCCCTTCCTTCCGCCGCGCCCTCAAGACATGGC
>NW_015410681.1:0-1989 GCF_001527695.2 Protobothrops mucrosquamatus
GTTGGCAATCCTGTTTTTATCAGCAGCCGCACGAAAAAGTGCTGCTGAGTTTTGTCCAAACCAGTCCCTTAGATTTTGAAGCCACGATGTTCTTCTTCTGCCTGGACCTCGTTTGCCTTCAATCTTTCCCTGGAGGATTAAATGGAGTATGCCGTATTTTTCTGGGTGTCGCATCACATGTCCGAAATATTCTAACTTTTGTTTTTTAATTGTTTTGATGATTTCCCTTGGCTTTCCCAGGCGGCTTATCACCTCCTCATTTCTTTACCTCATTTCCTTACCTCTGGCAAAATCTATTCTATAGGTAGGACAGGGGTAGGCAACCTTGGCTCTTTTATGACTCGTGGATTTCAACTCCCAGAATTCCTGAGCCAGCATGGCTCAGCTTGGAAACCTCTCCCTTTCCCCTCAGCATGGCTGGCTCAGGAATTCTGGGAGTTGAAGTCCACGAGTCATAAAAGAGCCAAGGTTGCCTACCCCTGAGGTAGGACATTGCTGCAGAAAATTGTACAGAATTGTAAAATGACCTGACTAGTGTATGCAGTTTTGGATGAATTATAATCTTAGGAGTGAAACTTGACAAAAGAAGAGGTCTACCTTTCAAAGCCAAAGCAACGCAAGATAAAGGCTAGATTGCACTTGTCTCAAATGTGCTTTTTCAAAAGGCAACTGGACTTCGTCTTTCCTTGAAGATGTTTTGCTTCTCATTCAAGAAGCTTCTTCAGTTCTTCAGAGCCGAAGAAGCTTCTTGGAATGAGAAGCGAATTCTGGGAGTTGAAGTCCACGAGTCATAAAAGAGCCAAGGTTGCCTACCCCTGCCATAAGGCAAAGAATTCCTGGCTGGGTTTGAAATCTACAAGTCATAAAAGGGCCATAGTTCCCCACCCCTGCCATAAGGGAAAGGAATATCAAAGGAGATCACTGAATTTGGCAGTTTTGATCCCTCTAGTGCAGGGGTCTTCAAACTTGGCCCATTTATGACTGGTGGACTTCAACTCCCAGAATTCCTTATCTTATCTTATCTTATCTTATCTTATCTTATCTTATCTTATCTTATCTTATCTTATCTCATCTCATCTCATCTCATCTCATCTCATCTCAGCTCAGCTCAGCTCAGCTCAGCTCAGCTCAGCTCAGCTCAGCTTATATCTCATCTCATCTCATCTCATCTCATCTCACCATCATCTTATCTTATCTTATCTTATCTTATCTTATCTTATCTTATCTTATCTTATCTTAAGGATGGGAGCTAATTCAGAATTCAAAAACAGAATGGGGACAGTTAGGGAGGCATTTCCCAGGATTACCTCTTATGAAAATGTTTAGTTTGGAAAAGCAAAATGTGTTGCTTTTGTTTTATTTATTTTTAAATTAAAGAACAGGCAAACACACTGCATCCTTAGTCTAAAGATACAAAACGTACTGCCTGAGTGTGAGATTGAATATAAAAACAGGATCACATCGCTGAGACTAAGAAGCTGTATTAAACTACAGAGCCATCCGAAACAGCTCCTCCCACCCTTACACACACAACGCCTGCCAAATCTAGATATTTTTTTTTTTAAAAAAAGCAACCTAAAATTACAGAGAAATTACAGTAATTATCCAGACCCCCATTTCAGTTGCCTGACATATGTCACTCCTGTGGTAAAAATTTTAATGCTTAACTTTGATTGCTTAACACAAATCAGCAAGATGCGTTTCTTTAAAAGTCGAGGCTTAAAAGCTGCATAATAAATTAACACTTTCGAAATTTTGGAAACAGTTTTTTTTTTTTTAAAGGTAGTTTCAGATTTAGATTTAGATTTAGATTTTATTAAATTTATACCCCGCCCTTCTCCCGGAGGACTCAGGGCGGCTTACAGCCAGTTTAAAACAATGATATAATACAATACAAACTTTAAAAAAGATTAAAAATAACTATTTAAATTTGGCCGCTTCTACTAAAAATTTAATTTAAAACCCCTTTAAAATACCCCTAGGCCAGTC
>NW_015410682.1:0-1988 GCF_001527695.2 Protobothrops mucrosquamatus
GGCGAGCTCACTCCTTGCAGAGCCGGGGAGGGGGGGTGGACGAAAGAGAGCGGGCGACGCCCAGAGGGGCAACCGAGGCGGAAGGGGAGAATCGGTGGTGACGAGACATTCTGGCGGATCGAGAATATTTCACGAGTGCCACGAAAGGTGAAGTTTTCCCTTTTTTTCCCCTTTTTCTGCCTTCTCCTTTCTTTCTTGCCCCCCCTCTTCGACTACACTAATGGAACAGGCCGGGTTGAGAGGACGAGGCCACGATGGTGGAGGCGAGGGGGGTGTCTAAAGTTGAGGGGTTTTTTTTTTCCCTCCCCCAGAAAATGTTTTGGTTTTACTCGTTCTCGTCACATCTGCGAAGAAAATGGTTTCCCACAGGGAGGAGTCCCGAGGGATTTGGGGGAAGGGGAGGAAAAAACCCCACTACTTTCTCGCTCCCCCCCATTTGCTGGATTGAAGTCGTCCAAAGGTGCATGGAGGAAACCAATGCAGTGTCAGTGAAGGGGAGGGGAGGGAGGCGAATGGAATGGTCCACGGCGCATGGAGGAAACCAATGCAATGCCAGTGAAGGGGAGGGAGCTGAATGGAACGGTCCACGCCAGTGTTTCTCAACCTTGACAATTTTAAGGCATGTGGACTTCAACTCCCAGAATTCCACAGCCGGCTGTGGAATTCTGGGAGTTGAAG
The DNA here is from genome assembly GCF_001527695.2 of Protobothrops mucrosquamatus. Lineage (NCBI taxonomy): Eukaryota > Metazoa > Chordata > Lepidosauria > Squamata > Viperidae > Protobothrops > Protobothrops mucrosquamatus. Next base: position 679 of record NW_015410682.1, read on the forward strand.
TCCACATGCCTTAAAATTGTCAAGGTTGAGAAACACTGGTCCACGGCAAAAGGAGAAGGGGGGGGAAGAGAAATCATCCTTTTCCAGCAGTAGAGCTGAGAATAACCTGGGCATTAATCAAATTTCCAAACCCTGATCAGAAAAACTTCGGCAGACTTTTGGATTAGTTCAGGGCCATTATAACTTTGAAGGTCACTTAAGCAAAGGTCCAGCACTGCCTGTAATGAGTTCAAAAAAAGGAGGGGGAGCATCATTGATCTATGACAGTTGTTAAGTTAGTAATGTGGTCGTTAAACAAATCTGGCTTCCCCATTCACTTTGCTCGTCAGACCCGGGATATGGCAACCGTCATAAATACAAGCCAGTTGCCAAGTGTTGAAAGAAAAATCTTCATCAGGGTCCAGTCCAAGCTGGGAACAATCAAAATGGAGACTGCTTTAGAAAGAAGGTTGCAGTTTATTGAGGAGGAGAGCCAGACAGAAAGATGGCTCTGGGAAAAAAAACTGACCACATGTAATAGGGAGTGGTGGGTTTTTATACCTTTTTGGGCTTTTTGTTTGGAGTTGTTCCTGTGGTGTGAACTTTGACCCGAGTCGGAGCGTGCCTTTCTGGTATTCTGAGGGTGGTGGGTTAATCCTATTATGTCCCAAAGGTCATATCCTGCTTCCCTGGGGCCGTGGCTGATGGCTATGTCCTGTGTTGGAGGGTTTTTTTGGGTGTGAGGGATTGTTGATCCTTAGGGGTCTTGGTCTTTCTAATCCCATCAGCTTCCTGGCTCCAGTCTTTCTGACAGGATTGTCACATCTGCATTTCTGCAGATCTGGTTTCTGTTTGGGGCAGAGACTTGGGGGGGGGGTCCTGCCTTTAAGATCCTTTGGGGAAATATAATATTCTGCCTTTTAATATTCCCGAAAATATTCCTTTCTTCCCACACAAGCAATCTGAATTTTGATTGCGTGACTGTGTAGGATGCTGCGATGGTCGTAAACGTGAAAAAACGGTTGCAAGTCACTTTTTTCAGTGCCGTTGTAACCTTGAACGGTCACTAAATGAACGGTTGTAAATTGAGGACTACCTGCACTGGCTCAGGCCACTGAGAGTGTTGAGGTTCATGGAGGTTAGGCGAGAATCTGATGAGACAAAGAAGCAAAGTTTCCCGTTCACGAGTGCCGTAGTATCAGCAAACTTCAACTGTACGGGTAGTCCTCATTTAACAACCCTGTTGCTTAGCAATGGAAATTCTGGTCCCCAGTTGTCGTACGTCGAGGACTGTGTGTAGTTCTCGACTTAACAGTTCATTCAGGGACCAT
>NW_015410683.1:0-1988 GCF_001527695.2 Protobothrops mucrosquamatus
TAAACATTCTGTTTTCTATGTCAAAAAAAAAAAAAAAGCCAAATGAAAGAAATTCAGACTTGCATTAGAAAGAAACAAAGAGTAAACAGAGACATCACCTCATTAGATTTTACATAAGCAGACAGGCTGAGCCAAAGGATGGACTATATAAATGTAACCATCAAAGTCAGTTAAATTATCTTTGGTGTATTTATTTTTTTTCTCACCATTTTTTAAAAAATGAAATCATTCTGCCTGACAGGGTCAATGGAAGAGTCTCTGGGAGAGCTTTAAGATACCACATTTATTATCTCAGGCTGTCAGCCATCTTCTTAGGGTCAATACAGCTGAAAAAGAGAGCCACTCCTTAGCTTTGTGGAATACTCTCTGGAAGAAGTTCAGTTGCCTTGATTGTATTTTATTTACAATAAGGCATGTGCTAAAAATAGGTATATTTGGGCATGCTTCTATCAAGTTTTTATCATTTTTAATGCCTGCCTTATGAGCAAAGTGAAATAATATTATTCTTGGTGAAGACATAATGGATGGTTGATACTTGGCTGTAACTTTGACATTGTGTGAAGCTATCAGAGATTTTAACTTAGCTGGATTTAACTGGATGAAAATATTACAGACTTTTGGGTCCTTATATAAACAGAGAGCAAACCCCACTCCTTTCTAGCACTGATGATGTTATCTAGTTTGGTAATGAGACATCTGCAAGAACACAGTACCAAGGATCCCTCATTTCGATTCTGAGCTACAAATACTCTGTTCTATCAATATTACAGACTTTAATAAAGGGAAGTTTGATAATCTCAAAAAATTATGTCTGTCCCTGGTGATACAGTGTGTAGATTCGGTAAGCTTATATTAACAAAATAAACATACAGAATTAATACCAGGATGACATTGTTTGATTAAAATAGTTATTTTGACAATATGGAGACTATTTCCATGTTCTTATAAGCTTAGTTAAAAGAGTCATATGAAAATATCTCACTTAAATGATTTTAAAATATTTTAAAATACTATATGCTTTCATATGGTATTTTTTTTACTAGAGATCATTTTATGCAACTGATCAAATATTTAAAATTACAATTTTTAAGAATTGTAATTCTTGATTTTTCAAGTTATAGTCAATATAAAAGTTGATTTGGGGCTCAGAGGAATAAGAAAGTGGGGCTTTAAAGCAATACAAAATGAAGGAGGGTATTTTCTATGATTTTCACACTTCAAAAATCATTTGGAAGATGACCGTGCACAAATACAGCACTTTTCTGCTCCTTATTAATGCAACCCTCATTTTACTCCAATTTCTTCCGAAGATTGATATAAGGTACGACAATGTTAAGAATCGCCTTAACATTAATGAGTGGATTCCTCGAAGAATAGTATCATTTTAGGCTCACATGAAAGCCAGCAGTGTGCTGCAGCTGCCAAAAATGCCAACACAGTGCTAGGCTGCATTAACAGAGGGATAGAATCAAGATCACGTGAAGTGTTAATACCACTTTACAATGCCTGGGTAAGGCCACACTTGGAATGCTGCATCCAGTTTTGGTCACCGCGATGTAAAAAAGATGTTGAGACTCTAGAAAGAGTACAGAGAAGAGCAACAAAGATGATTAGGGGGCTGGAGACTAAAACGTATAAGGAACGGTTGCTAGAATTGGGTAGGTCTAGTTTAATGAAGAGAAGAACGAGGGGGGATATGATAGCAGTGTTCCAATATCTCAGGGGCTGCCATAAAGAAGATGGAGTCAAGCTATTTTCCAAAGCGCCTGAAGGCAGGACAAGAAGCAATGGGTGGAAACTAATCAAGGAGAGAAGCAACCTAGAACTAAAGAGAAACTTCCTGACAGTGAGAACAATTAACCAGTGGAATGACCTGCCTCCAGAAGCGGTGAATGCTCCAACACTGGAAGTTTTTAAGAAGAGACTGGACAGCCATTTGTCCGAAATGGTATAGGGTTTCCTGCCTGAGCAGGGGGTTAGACTAGATG
>NW_015410684.1:0-1988 GCF_001527695.2 Protobothrops mucrosquamatus
CTGACCTAGGGAGGATTTTATACTGGGTTCATTTTAAGGAATTTGGAAGACACAACTTTAAAATTCGGTTTAATTCGGTTTTACAGGGGGGGATTGTATATATGCTTTTGTTTTAAATATGTTGTGCGCCGCCCTGAGTCCCGCTGGGAGAAGGGCGGCATATAAATTAAATTAAATAAATAAATAAATAAATAAATAAATCTCCAGGGTCTTGTGATTTACATTCAGATGCTTGGCAACTGATTCATATTTATGACAGTCACAGTGTCCCAGAGTCATGTGAAGTGACCAAACCCTGCTGCAACCACCCAGCAGGCGGGGGAAATAAAAACCAACCCTCCCACCCCACCCCCTCTGCCAATCCTCAACAGAAATGCTCACAATGAAAACCTCGGACAGGAGGAAAAGCGCTGCTAGGCAGGCAGGCAGGTGTCTTGCTCGGCTGTGGCTTGGGGGGCATTTTTTCAGTGCCATTGTAACTTTGAATAGTCACTAAGCGAACTGTTGTAAGTCGAGGACTACCTTACTTTTATCACTTTTTTCCTTTTTTTGGTCATCAAGTTTTTGACACCTTGCTAGGCAACTGGTGGTACTTGGATATTGCCATATCCTAAAAGTGGTACAATGGGTGAAAAGGTTGAAAAGCCCTGCACTAAATATGCAATCTATATTAAGGGACGCTTTCTGCACAGAGGAAAGAGCCTTACACTGACACTTACACATCCTGGCTTGACTCCCATCTTCTGCAAAGGTGCAGGTTTTTTTGTAGCTGGGACTTTAGGTGGGGGACGCTGTGGTATGAGAACTGGGGCTGGCTGGAGGCCCTGAAGAGGTGCTGGCTTTGGGCCACCGGGAATGAATTCAGGTTTAGTCACAGTGTGAGTTCTTGCCGGAATGGAAGCCGAGGATTCCTGGGGTGTCACTGAAATACAAAAGCATGCATTCGGTTTCTTTAATGCATTCAATATATCCAAAGTAGCACGTGTGTCATGGTTCCGACAGATGAAACTCTTCAAAGAACTTTGAGGCATTGTTTACTTAAAATTTTTTTATTCAAGTTGCATGGCATCGGCAGGTACATGGTCGAAGCCGAAATCTGAATTCCCCTCCCCTGAGCACATAGTATCAGAGCACAATTCCCTCCTCCAATTAACTGTCATAAATCACACTCTCCAATTAGTTTGAATTGCAGGCTTTCCCTCCTTTTCTCTAACCTGCCAATTCTTATCATCTCTTATTTCAAGCTCTGAATTCACACACTAGTACAATATTGTTATGTCTAACTCCCACCGCATTCCACCTCCTCCCACAGCATCATCTAATTCTAAGAATAAAGCATAAGAAAGAAAAAGGCTGCATCTTCATATGTTGTCAAAGCAAGAACATCCAATGGTAGCAGCGTTGACAACGTGTTTTTAACAATACATATTACTGCTTGTATAAAACCTGCCAACACCTAGGCTGAAAATTGCACATCAAAGAAAATTAATTTTACCAGCCTTACTAATTGATAAACCAAGGAACGATAAAGAACAATTTGAATTTCCATTTATTTTATTGGCATAGAAAAATCGTTCTCAGCATCAGCTTCTTCCTTCTCAATTCAGAATGTGAGGAAATGTTTTGCAAAGCGTTTCTTGTTGGAAATGTGTTGATGTGCCTAACTTTTTAAGTGTTCACATCTATACTGTGAAATAAAATCAACATGTTAAAATGACAATCAACCTTTACTAAACAGTGTTTAAAAGTAATGTGTTAGGCGCAGTTAAATCTGGAACCCATCCTAATTATTACTCAATTCAGGATAAGTTGGGGAGGATTGTGAGATGCCACCAGACTGAGACAGGAAGAATGGGGGTTCCTGTGCAAATGGAATTTATTAGCACAGATTTCGTTGGAAAAGAGTATTTTTGTCTATACTATCTTTGAAGCCTTACTATTCTACCTTTTATTTCCTATTCCGTTCTCTAATCCTAATTTTTTATGTT
>NW_015410685.1:0-1988 GCF_001527695.2 Protobothrops mucrosquamatus
GAGAGAGAGAGAGAGAGAGAGAGAGAGAGAGAGAGAGAGAGAGAGAGAGAGAGAGAGAGAGAGAGGCCTGAAGCTTCAAATATTCATCTTTACTGTTGAACAGAATAGAGTCCCCTGCCCCATTCTACTTGCCCAACAAGATAAATTTCTAAAATATATAATTATATTGCATAGGTGGGAATGCTATTTAATTAAGTATTCTTAGTGCTATTATAATGCCAGTAATGACACATGGTGCTGGATGCCACAGAGCCTACTTATTATTAAGTCTCCTACACCACCAGTTTCTAATCATGTGAACAGACTTTTACCTCTTTTAAAAATATTTCCATATCTTCCTTCATTTCAAAGACAAAGGCCTTCATGTCATTAGCAGAAATGTGATTTTCTACATATTTAGCGTGTTTATTATCTTTCATATTGATCTGCAGAAAAGAAACTACAGTTACAAAAAGAATTGCATTTAGAAAATCCAAAACCCGTTTTTTTTTAAAATAATGTGCACCATTCCCTCCACATAATATGCTGCTATAGAGCAATCATTCATGACTGTGAAAAGCAACCTGTTCTCCAACAAGACCTATACCGAACAGTACCCACTAAGGAAAATTGTTATACTTCGTATATATTGCAACCACGAATGCAACAAAGCCCTCTCCCCAAGTACTCAACAGGTTGCAATTTGTGAGCATATTGTTATTATTACCTTCACGTAATAAGCATGATATCATCTCAAAATTAAATAATTAAAAATGTTAATGTATCCGAATTCTGACATTTTTGTGAATACTCTTTATAACACAGGCATATAATAAAGCATCAGAACAAAAATCTTTGATTCTAAATTTTTTGTACTTAAGTTTCACGAGACAAATTATACTGACATAGCTAACTTAAGACGTCAAAATGCACATATCCCCGTTGATAATAAAATAATGGATTGCTTAGAAAAGGTTTTAAAAATAAGATTATAACGGAAGTAATGATTAAATTTTAGTAATAATATTAAAGTGAATCAGCTTACTGAAAGCAACACAGGGTCACAGACGCTTCTTTTAAATTGCCCTCTATTCTGTCTTAGCCACATAAGAGCATCATGTGTATCTCGGAATCTCCCTCTCAGCTTTTCTTCCTTCATATTCATCAGATTTTCAAATTGAGCAATGCGGTCTGCTATACCTGTAATTTTAATAACCCCTGAAATATTTACTGTAATATATGATTACAAATATAGCCCCCCTCCCATTTTACTAATAGACTGCGAAGACATACTTAATTGGGTATTTTTCTGCTCTTTTACAGAGGCTACTGTTTACAAGAACTTAATGGAGACTTATGAACTATTCCTGTGAGATCATCCAACAAGAGTTGCTGAATTTCCACCAGAAAACAAACGTATAGCAAGTGCTATTCAAAAGATGTGTAGCTCTCATAGCAATAGCCACCCTTTTCCTCAACATCAATCTTTCTGTTAGTATAAATTATAACTAGAGAATAAGACAAAATCCAAAGATGTATTTATACGCTTATATAAATCTCGTTCCCCAAAACTATTCCCCAACATCTAGCAAGTCTTAGAATTTCTACGAATATTCGATAAAGAATCATAATATGAAAAAATGAATATTAAAGATATTCAGACAGAAATGCTTGGTTGATACCAGGATCCAAAGTTTAGTAAATAAACTGCTTGGATCCTGCCATGGAACAGGTAAGAGGAACATAATATTTTCCCTCTGGACAGAGTGGGCCAGTTGTTAATTATCAATATCTGTTTATTTGTTTGGAGCTCAGGTTGTATGAATAGCAAAAATATACTTTAGCACCTTTACCTTTTCTTTCTTTTAGCAAGTTCTCCCTTTCTCTGCGCAGATCATTTAATTCACCATCAATATTTGCCTTCTCTTCTTCCAACTGTCTAAGGTTGACATTAAGAGAATTCATTAAAGGCTGAATGTTCTCAGCATTCTCTGTGTTTCTAAGCTCAT
>NW_015410686.1:0-1988 GCF_001527695.2 Protobothrops mucrosquamatus
ATGCTAGAATTTAAAGTCTTATGAATTTTAATTCAGCTTCAAAACCAGCTTGTTGCATGGTAAAAACAAAGCTACTTTTTGAGGAATACAGACTTGGAGTTATTTTAGGTACACAGTGGTAGCATTTGAATCTGATCCAGAGTAGAGATTTATTTCTGTAGCTTCAAAAACAAATAATTTATGTATGCCATTTCAATCAATTTGTTAAAATGCTTACATTTTACAATTGATTGTTATTATCATGCTAATCCTCGGCTAAATAGTCAGTGGTGGTGGTGGTGATGATAATGATGATATATATCTAATATTTTTTCCCAGGATCTCAGGATTTACACCTCCCTTCATTTTATCCTGTATACCAGTGTTTCTCAACCTTGACAATTTTAAGGCATGTGGACTTCAACTCCCAGAATTCCACAGCCAGCATTGCTGGCTGTGGAATTCTGGGAGTTGAAGTCCACATGCCTTAAAATTGTCACGGTTGAGAAACACTGCTGTATACCTTTCAGTCGGTTGGGTTGAGTGACAATGTCTACCCCAAAGTCACCTATTAAATTTACTTAGTTGAGAGTGAGGTAGAAACTGGATATTCCCAGTTGTAATCCAGCACTTTTAACTGTTGCATCACCCTTATTTATTTCTAGGTTAGTGAATGGACCAGACTTTGTGAGATCAGCATTCCTCTGGCAGTTGAAAACTTTCTAAAAATGTCTCCTAATCAGCCTCAGAATATTCCCAAAGAGATACTGCAGTTTGAAAATAAATTGGGGGAACCTGTAAGAGTACACAATGATGACAAAATTAGAAGACAGAAAGTTCAACAGCAAAAGATGCTTGACAAGACAGCAAGCACTGATATTTCCTCAAAAGAAGATAGGACTGTGGAAAATCAGGAACCTGCTTCTGCAGATTTGGAACTGAGGACAGCTTTCTCTAAACTAACTCTGCAGAAGGTGCCACTGGCTACCAACAGGGAACCATCTCACATTAGGAAAATAAAGACATCTGAACTTCCACCTCTGGAGCATATATTTGCTGAAGGGCTTTATTTCACTTTGACCGACATAGTTCTGTTGCCCTGTATCCATCATTTTTTGGTAAGAATGAATAATTTATCTCTGTTGAAAGTAAAAGCTGAGCAATGATAAGTTGTGGGAAGTGCTCAACCTTTGTAGCCTGTTCGTGGATTTGATCATCTTTAGCCTATATAGATAGTCTCTTCCCTCTTTATATACAGATCTGAAAATTAAGACTGATAATTACTAATCTATTAAGGTATAATTTCTGCGTAAATGTGTTTAAAATTGCTGTTGCCCCTACAGGTCAGTTTAATCCAAATTCTAGATCCTTCTTTATCTACAACTGCCTGAGTAAACAGGATTTGTAACTTTTAATATTTTCCAAGTAGGTCATAAATTCTCATTGATAATCCTGCTTGAAACCGACTGTTTTGTCTGATAGGCAGATGAACAATATAAAGATATTTTCCTATAACTAATCCTAATTTATACATGACAGTAAATGTGCATATGTAACTTTCCCATAAGTGCCTTCCCATGATTGCTTATTTTCTAATATAAAAACAAGCTGCAGCACCAGAACTTTTCTGTTAGGGTTTTAGTTGCATGTTTCATACAGTTTAATAAAAGTCAAAATATTAATTCTATTTAGACCATACAGCAGTTCATCCAATCAACTCTTGTACATTAGTGATAATACTAATGTCATTCAGTAACACTCATTTAAGAACAGCATTATTTATTGGATGATTTAGTAAGGCATAAGTATAATTCCAACCAATGTTTTTTGCAAAATTAACATATTCTGTCTGTGTAACTTTAGCTTGGAAAGGCCTAATTGGATCCATAGGAAAATAAAATAGTTATTAAATTAAGAAAAGTTTACCTTGTTTTCCCCCTACCTCTACCCCCTGCAAAAGCAAAACAGTCAATGAAATGTAAATACAGCATAAAGATAAGTGCTGAAAG
>NW_015410687.1:0-1988 GCF_001527695.2 Protobothrops mucrosquamatus
CTTGACAATTTTAAGGCATGTGGACTTCAACTCCCAGAATTCCACAGCCAGCAACGCTGGCTGTGGAATTCTGGGAGTTGAAGTCCACGTGCCTTAAAATTGTCAAGGTTGAGAAACACTGCTGTAGATGGCCTGGGGGCCAGATTGGCGCATCTCACTCGTTGGGCTAGCACTGTTTGGCTTCCCAGATCCCCCCCCCATGTCCTCCCTCATTCCTTTGCAAAAGGTCAGGCTGGCGGGATGTGAGCGATGCTAGCAGGATGGCGGCCATGACCTCAACAGTGGCCCTGCGGAATAAAGGAGGCCAATCAGGGCTAGGCAGAATTTATTGGACCTCCTGGCCCATCAGGAGCAGCAAAACCAGATCGCAGCTACGGAGAGCATCCCTCGAGCGAAGGGGGCAGAGCAGAGATTTTGGCAGAGCTTCGTTGCTTCTCCAGACATCTCCCTCCGGAGTGGGAGAAAGAGCGACGTGCGCTAGTATTTGCACTGGCAGAGAAAAGCATTCTTGTTCTTGCACTCCTGATCGTTCCACATGCGATACCCTGGGTGGCGAAAGAGAGAGGTTTTCAGGGATTCCCTGGGAGAGTTTAAGGGGCTCCCCCCTCATTGGCAGAAGGGTGTGAGGATGCCACAGGGGGGGGGCTCATCTGCTAAAACGGACCTGGAGTTCAGCGTGGTCTTGTAACCCAGATAATTTAGATAGCCATCCGGTTTCTTTTGTTTATTTTGTCTGGGGTTTGCAGGCTGTTCTTTTTATTGGACGGGCCATGTGCCCGTTTTTCTCTTCTATGCAAGCTGTCAGTGGCTGAGATTCATCTGATTACAGTGAGGTAGACTTTTGATATAGACTTGAGAGAGAGAGAGAGAGAGAGAGAGAGAGAGAGAGAGAGAGAGAGAGAGAGAGAGAGAGAGAGAGAGAGAGAGAGATTTAAGCTAGAAAGCACAAAAACCAGATGTCCTGTGACAGTGATGGCTTTTGAAAAGGAGTTTAAGATGGAGCTTGTTTGTTTTATTATGAGCGGATGTTCCTGTAATCATTTTCATATACAACTCCAGTTTATAAGAATAGAATAGAATAGAATAGAATAGAATAGAATAGAATAGAGTTGGAAGGGACCTTAGAGGTCTTCTAGTCCAGCCCCCCGCTCAAGCAGGAGAACCTACATCATTTCAGACAAGTGACTGTCCAGCCTCTTCTTAAAAATCTCCAGTGATGGTGCGCCCACAATTTCTGGAGGCAGGCTGTTCCACTGGTTAATTCTTCTTGTTAATATAATTTTACTATGATTGTTATGCTGCTTTTGTTAGGGTGTTGGTTATAAGTGGGGTGTGTATGTAACTGTTTTAAACAAACAAACAATGGTCATCAGTTGCCAAGGGGTGATTGTTCCAAGATGGATCATTGTTGGAATTGTACCTCAACTGCCTCATCACCATCTTGACTTACCTGTAAGGGACACAAGCTCAACGCAGAATTCTTTGTTCTGGTAGTGATCGGGCTGGTTTTTGTCCCAGGTTAGGTAGTCGGTGCAAGATCTGTCCGTCCACTCCCAGGAGAAGTCCTATGATGAAAAAGAAGCCATGTTAGGCAGTTGAGGAAGGGTCTCGGGGTCTCCAGGGCCAGGTCAGAGAGGAAAGTTTTCAGATTTTAAAGGGTAGATCAAATAGAACATCCCTCTCTCCACCTTGGTTGATCTGCAACAGCTAAGCAGGGTTAAACATGGTGAATGCTTGGATGGGGGAACAATCAGGAGACCCAGAGGAAAAACCACCCCAGCAGAAAACTACCTGGAGGTGTTTGTGAAGTCACCAGCTCAGCTTGAGAGCCACTTTGCCTCATGCTCAACGTGGTGGCAGCCCTGGAAGATAATGGCTGACCTCAGAGAGACAAATAGGGTCAAAGTCAAGGAGTCCTTGGGTGGGAGACCACCAGCAAAACCCCAGGGCTATCCGTGACACTTAGAAAATGGAAAACACCCTGGACA
>NW_015410688.1:0-1988 GCF_001527695.2 Protobothrops mucrosquamatus
TACAAAAGCCTCTGAGTCATCTTCATCTCGATTCTTCTCCATGGTGTCTAAAATTTCACAAGAACTGACTTCAGCACTCAACACCCTGAAGATGTGTCCGTAGATGGCTGATAAGACCGATGTTAGCACGGAATGTTCTGCACATACTGAACAGAGAAATGTGGACACTATTGCTTCAGCATTTGCAGCTCTGGCTTTACGGAGTGCTCGCTTCTCTTGTGCCAAGATTGTCCTCCTGTGTTCATATGTCTGGCAACCCTGGTAAACCAGGGTACGCCATGTCGGTCGATCATGCACCAAAAAGTCCCAAGAGATGGTGTCGATATCTAGGGACTTGAGAGATGCTTTCAGCGTGTCTTTGTATCGCTTCTTTTGTCCCCCGTGTGATTGCTTTCCTTGAGACAGTTCACCATAGAAGAGCTGTTTAGGGATGCAATAGTCTGGCATCCTTACAACGTGGCCTGCCCAGCGCATCTGGGCTTTCATTAACAGAGTGTAAACTGATGATAGGCCTGCTCTGGAGAGGACATTTGTATCTGGTATCTTATTCTGCCACCGGATCCTCAGAATTCTGCGAAGGCAAGTCATGTGGAAGTAATTCAGTTGCCTGATGTGCCTCCTGTACACTGTCCAGGTCTCACTAGCATACATCAGGGTAGTTAGCACTGCTGCCTGGTAAACTTTAAGCTTAGTAGCAAGGCTTATTCCACGGCAGTCCCATACGTTAATCCGTAGTCTGCCAAATGCAGAACTTGCCTTGGCAATTCTACAGTTGACCTCAATGTCAATTGTCACTGCACGGGAGAGAGTACTACCAAGATACGTAAATTGGTCCACTGCTTGCAGCTTTTGTCCCTTCACTGTGATGGTAGGCTCTTGGTATTGGGCTTTTGGAACTGGCTGGTACATCACTTCAGTTTTCTTCATGTTGATAGAGAGGCCAAAGTTGTCACAAGTGGCTGCGAATTTGTCCATGCTGGCTTGCATTTCCTGCTCTGATCCTGCATTAAGGGCACAGTCATCAGCAAAGAGAAGATCTCGTAGCACAGTCTCCTTTACCTTGGTGACAGCCTGGAGTCTTCGCAGGTTGAACAATTTCCCATCGGTTCTGTACCTCAGATTGACTCCTACTGAGCTGTTCTAAAAGGCGTCAGACAGCATGGCTGAAAACATCATGCTGAACAAGGTTGGTGCCAGCACACAGATTTGCTTAATGCCGTTTGTGACAGGGAAAGCCTCTGAGGCTTCACCGTTGCTCAGAACATGAGCCGCCATGCCATCATGGAACTGCCTTACCATCAGAATAAATCTGTCAGGACACCCAAACTTCGACATAATGCGCCATAATCCTTCATGACTAACTGTGTCAAAAGCCTTGGTGAGATCCACAAAGGTGGTATATAGTTCACGATTCTGCTCCTGACATTTCTCCTGGAGCTGTAGAGCTGCAAAGATCATGTCCACCATGCCATGCTCTTTGCAGAAACCACACTGTGTCTCAGATAGTAGACCCTGTTCCAGATGGTCAATCAGGCGATTTAGCAACACTCGTGCAAAGATCTTGCCTGCGACGGAGAGAAGTGATATTCCTCTATAATTATTGCAGACTTGTCGCTTTCCTTTCCTCTTGCAGAGGTGCATGATGGACGCGTCTTTCAGTTCCTGAGGGATGGAACCTTGTTTCCAGAAAGACCGGAACAGCTGGGTGAGTTTTTCAACAAGCACAGCACCACCAGCCTTATAGACTTCCACTGGGATTGCATCAGATCCTGGCGCCTTACCACTGGAGCACTGACTGATGGCCTGTGAGGTTTCAGCCTCTGATGGTGGGACATCCAGGCTATAGTTGATATCCACCTGGGGTATTCTGTCAATCGCCTCATTATTGATGGTGGATGGGCGATTCAGCACAAAGTGGAAATGCTCAGCCCAACGCTGTAAAATCAGAGTCCTCTCAGTGATGAGAGTTGCACCACTCGAATCCAGTA
>NW_015410689.1:0-1988 GCF_001527695.2 Protobothrops mucrosquamatus
CGGAGGATCTAAGGTCCCTGGGGATCGAGCTGAGCTCTGAGGATCGGAGCACCCACAAGCTTGTAGGCAGCGTGTGCGTGCTCCCGAAACCCGATATGGTCCTCTGCTCCCGCCATACCTGCCCCTCCCACTAACCGTACCTATCACACCACCCTCCGCCAGCTCCCCAGTTTCCTCCCTTACCACTCCGCGCCCCCCCAACGGGACCGGCCTTGGCCTCCGAGAGGACTCCCCAGGTTCTCCTCGGGCCAACCCCGAACCCCCTAAAAATTTAACAAAACATCCCTCTAAGAAGGTATATAATTTCCTCCTTCTTAGATCCCTCCCTGCTGCCGCTAAGTGCCACCTCTCGGGGTTCCAAACCCTTTCATTAAGGCTGGCCCTTGGGATCGTGTTGGGCCATGCCTGCGCGATGGGGGAGTCGCGCAGGGCTAGCAATTCCCTCCTGGAATACAACTCCAAATCATGGCGGGAGGTCCAACAGCAGAGTCGGGAGAGGGAAAGTCCTCGTGATGGTGGTCAAGGGGTTGGTGGATTAGAAAAAAGACGGTGTCACCCCGGTCCCGCCAGGCCGTTAGGCCACCATGGCCCCATGTCGTTAGTCCTCCCAGGGCCGCCGAGCTGCCGTCGCGTCGAGATGATAATACTACTCTAAAATTGGCCTATCTGAACTATGAACACAAATACTGACTTTCAGAACTCTATTGTAGAACTATTTTCCTGTAGAAGAAACATGCACTATTACCTGATATGATGGAACATTTTGGATTATAAATCTTGATTGATAAACAACCTTTAATGGTTCTTTCTTCTCCCTGACAGAAAGGATATATTTGCCATTGGACAGAAACATTTGAATTTTACTTATATTTGCTTAGGGAAGGTTTAAGAACGGCTAGTTGGTTTGATAATTTATAAAGGCCACTTACAAAAAAATAAAATGGATGTTTCATACTTAGCTCTAAATGGTAAAAAAACCATCTTTAATATCTATCTCCAGAAGACTCAGTTTAACATACTACCAAGAAAATACTGATGAATCACAGAAAGAAATTCTCTCCATGTTGAAATTAATGCAACAAACAATTGCTTTAGCTCATGGTGAGATTAAAAATAACACAAAGGCGATAAAAGAACAATTTTCTAATTTAAATCTACAAACTCAGAAAATAACTACAGAGAAGGAAATAGCAACACAGAAAATAGAAGGAAAACTAGAGAATGCTGACACAAAAATTAAGGATCTAAAGGAATAAACTAATGACCGGACTCAGACAAATGAAGACATAGAAAACACAACAATAATATTGGAAATGGAAAAGACATTCTACAAACCAAGATTTCAGGATTAAGGAAGGAGAGCTGGTGGAATGGAAAATAGAGCCGTTAACAGAACTGTGGGGAACTGGAGAAGGAGGGAGGCTGTTTAATGAATATCAATGGGCTAGTTCTTCCAAAAATACTTTAACTAAATTGTTTCTCTTGTTTCAAATAACATACACAAAAATAGAGGAAGAATTATTTGATGATCCAAAGTTAGTTGGCAAAGGAAGAAAGCTAAAGTAAGACTGAAGGAAACAGAAGCATTGACCTGTTAGAGGGGATGTTATATTACTAATTAGATGTTTGAATATGGTTAAGAATAGATTGCTAGAAATAGAAGTATTATTATAACTAGATAGATAGGATTTGTAATCAGAATATCATATCTTGATATGAAAAGGGAAATAAGAATATGCTAAGAACTTTGAATAAGAGAAGCTTTTGGTTACCCAAATATAATTTGTTTTAAAATTATAAATGATTGGGATATTTTGAACATGGATGGGAAATTTAAATTGAAAAAAGCAAAAATAGGATATGGATTGAATAAATGGATACTTAGTGCAAATGCAAATAAGATATGTTTTGGTTAGAAAAGATATTCTAAACTGATATTATTGATATTATTAGAAAAATCTAACAAATGTTGATATGCAACTGTTTAT
>NW_015410690.1:0-1988 GCF_001527695.2 Protobothrops mucrosquamatus
AGTGATGCCTGATCAGGTTTGTTTAATCACAAGAACACCCTCTAAATATTGAACTGAGAGGGTTCATAAAATGCACATACTTTTTCCAGAAGTGGAAAAAGTTGATTATCTTCTCGAATGCAGTCAGTATTAAATCCAGTTAAACTTTGCTCTGGGCAAAAGAAGGGCTGTATTGGGAAATCAAGTTTACAAGGGTGTTGTAATACCAAAATAAAAGGATGGTAAAGAAGGGGCAAAAGTGGCTTTATTCAACACTATACTGAGAGAAGACTGTTGATTGATGTATTACAAACTGGTATTCTAGTCCATAGGAGAAATATATTCATGTGGTACTGAACTTCTCTCTGTTTCTCCTTATTATCGGTTATGGGAGCTGAAGTCCCAGTACATCTGGAGGACACCATACTAGAAAAGGCCTGCCTAGATTGATATCTTTTATCTTATTCTTTGTAGTGTTCAAAAGACAGGGGCATGTTCTGATTCTGTTCTGTGCATGGACTTCACAAATGCTGAAGCTGATAAAATTGCCAGCAAAGGTATTCTCCTTTAGCCAGCTATATGGTTTATCTATTTGAAAGACTGTTTAAATAAAATAGTCCCACATCCAGAGGTAAAATAAGCACTATTGACAATAATTTAGAGATTCTAAATGCATTATAAGACAACTTTCAGTGAGAAGCAACAGCATCAACAAAGGATCTTTCTATGTTAGAAAGGTTGTAATATATTTTTTATAGTTTTGAAGCATCAATATTTTGATATTTAATATATGAAAATGCGTGTCATATTAAATTTGTATCATATGCTATAAAACTTTTCAGTGGAACAAATGTACATAAAATT
Source organism: Protobothrops mucrosquamatus (assembly GCF_001527695.2). Taxonomy (NCBI): domain Eukaryota; kingdom Metazoa; phylum Chordata; class Lepidosauria; order Squamata; family Viperidae; genus Protobothrops; species Protobothrops mucrosquamatus. The sequence goes on from NW_015410690.1 coordinate 844, forward strand.
GTATAGCATTAACTTCTGGTGTTCAGTATCATTTCAGACATGTGATTCAGAAATAGTTTACTGAATTCAGTAATAAATTTAAATTTCTTTAGGGTTAAACCTTATAAATGTCCGTATAACTATCTGGAAATACATTCATTAAATACAGGCAGGAATTATTTTCCCATAAGCAATTCTAGGAGGATTGAAATAACTATAGTCTTCCAGATGTTGGAATCCAATTGCCAACATCTAGCATGGCCAATAGTTAAGGATAACAAGATTTTTAATTTAACATCTGGTTAGCCACAAATCTTCCAGTCTTATTGCACAGACTTACCCTGTGTGATTACCATTACTTTTGGTCTTAAATATAATGGTACATAATTGTCAAAGATGTGTTTTTATAACACACTTTTCTTTCCAAAGGAACTTAGAACAGTTACAATTCCAAAAGCCAATAAAATATGAAAACTAAAACATAGTTCTTTTAATAAAGCAATATAATAAAAATATATGAATGCTGTTTAGTCACGGGGAAAATACTTGATCCAACAGGTTTAAAGTTCAAGAAACAGAATTATACTGAATGTCCAGCTATATGAGCTGTTGGACGATGGAATGGGCTGCCTCAGAAGATTAATGTTTCTTTATGACAGATGTTTAAGCATCATGATCTATATCTACCTGGGATGCTGTGGGAATCGGTTTCTTGCTTTAACAGGAAGCTGGCCTCAATGAAGTTTCAGGTTTGAGTCTAAGCCATAGATTACTATGAACCATAACACATTGGCTTCCATTTGGTTTCCGCGGCTTACTTTTCAATGTGAAGGAAACCTAGAACAGGGTGTGGTTTGATAAAGGCAGATATTTGTAGCTCAGGGTTAAAATGAGGGTTCTTGGTGCTCTCCGAGCTTGACTGTTTTCTTGCAGACATTTCATTACCCAAACTAGGTAACATCATCAGTTTCAATTTCAATTTATTTGATTTATATACCGCCCTTCTCCCTTGCGGGACTCAGGGCGGTGAACAGGCACATTAATAAAACAGCGATACCATAATATTTAAAAATATTAAAAACTAATTAAATTATTTGTCCTGTCCTAAAACCCACTATAATAATATAAAATTATACCCAATTTAAAATTTTAGAATTTCGGATTTA
>NW_015410691.1:0-1988 GCF_001527695.2 Protobothrops mucrosquamatus
CTGGAACGAACTACCCCCCGAGATCCGGACGATTCCGGATCTCTTAACCTTCCGCCGCGCCCTCAAGACATGGCTTTTTCAACAAGCGGGCCTGACCTAGGGTGAGTTTTAAATAGGGACAATTTTTAAACGATTTTAAAGAGCCACAGCTACCAATATTTGGGTTTTAATTGGTTTTTAGCAGGGGAAAATTTTTTTTTGTACGATGTTTTAATATGCTGTGAGCCGCCCTGAGTCCCATGGGGAGAAGGGCGGCATATAAATTTTTGAAAAAAAAAACAAAAAAACAAACAAAAAAAAAAAAACAAAGCAAAATAGGCATAATCATGAGACTTACAGAATTGATGACCTGGGTCATCTGATTGCTTCATTGACTGTTCACAATGACTTTCCTATGACACTTAGGCAATTAGGGGTAAAGCCAAACAAACATTGTCAGTGTTGGAGTGATGGAACAAGAGGATGGGAATTGTCAGGAGGAATGGGCATCTTCACAATCTAGTCAAGGAAGGACCTCAGGCATATGTTAGAAAAAGGACAGAGATCTTTGCATCATCAGCGTCAGATTTTCCTCCTTCTCTCTTTCTTCATTGTAGAGTGATGTTATGCAGTTGCACTGTCCTGCTAGAACCCAGCAGAGAGCCAGAGGAAGTTGTACAAGAAAACTTTGTCAACTCTGGTTCCCATATAGGCACCTCTTTTCTCCCTTTTTACTGTAAATTGGCACAAAGCTGCTGAATCATGAGGTAAAATCTCTCAGCCTCTTTGTGTTGGAAGAATGAGGTTGTCTTGTCTCCACTGCCTCATGAGTTCCTTTTTGTCTAAAAGTAGAAGGCCTGAATTTGCCTTTTAGATATTGTCACCCCCACCATTTTGTACATGAGCTTATTCAAAGAGAATCTGTTTAAGGCTTGGACAGGAAATTCTTTGTTCTAGAGCAAACTTACTGGAAGGGATACAGCTTTCCCCCTTTTTGGGGTCATTATACTTTACTTGTATGAAAGCTGCCTTTTCCTACCATTCAAATCACTAAATTAATTGCTGGGAAATATAGTTCTTGTTCTAGAAAAAGAGGTGAATAAATGATGTAACATTATAACAGATTTTTGGGATGTCTTTAAAATGTATTATTGCATAAACCTGTGTTGGCTACTGTCTACAGGTATTGTACACTATTATACATTTGGTAGGTTCAATATGGCACAATATTGTCTTTGCTTTTATTTAACAAATTAAGATAACTATTTCTCCTTTCAAAATTGATATAGAATAATTTCTCAGACCCAAGAAATCTTAGGTTCAACTGTTGGATTAGCTATTTAACTCACCTAATGGCCTTAGGCATGTTGTGTAATAGTTAAGATACAACACATAAAATAAATGCTCTATTCTCTGAATTCTTCTCTTTTCCATTTCATTTCTTTTTTTACTCTCAACTCCTAGTGACTTTAGAGGCAAAACTATGAATTTTTTAGAGAACATTTAAGAACTGGTTTGCTACTGAGTGGGAACAATGGGCCAGGCTAACCTCATGGCTTTTATGCCTATGTGATTAAAAAAAAGGACTAGAATTCACCTTCCCAATCCTACTCCAGCACCTTAGCTACTAAACCAGAGTGCCTTTCAAACTCTCAGTTTACATGTACATTGAAATTCTCATCAGAGGACCTGTTCTGAATGTTCCCACCATCAGTGGCACAAGGTGTCATTTCTTGCAGTAAGATCTTATCAGTGGTAGGACCAAAATGAAGAAATTATCCTGCTCTGTCCCAGAAGATATGGTAGATTGCCGCCATTTCAATTGTATTAAGGGAATTATTTTATTTATAGTTTTCATTCTTTTTTGTGTATTAAGCTTGGTTTAAGTTTATGTGGTTTGTAGTTTTGGTAGGTATATCTTTTTATCTACTAATTCCAAATGTGAAACTATGACCACTAAATTTTAGGAAAAGGTGTATTTTGAAGTCCATATTTATGTTTTGTACAAT
>NW_015410692.1:0-1988 GCF_001527695.2 Protobothrops mucrosquamatus
GCTGGACTTCCAGACCTGGGTTGCTCAGCCTCGGGCGAATGTCATGGGACCTGGCCGAGCACCACCGAAATCCAGCTCCTTCTTCCACCCCTCATTTGCAAAGTGTCTTCCACCCAGGGGTGTCAGCCAAAGGTCAACTCTACGCAGCAGTTGGATTCACTCCTCCATACATCCTAGAAGGGGCGCGCGGGGTGGGGGGGAGGCAAGGTGAAATTCAAAGCAGACTCACCCTTAAATGCCTATAAATTTCAATCAGCCTTAGAGTTGAAAATCATCTATGCGCTCGGAAACCATTTATGACCACAATGTAAAAAAAGGGTGCCTCGGGCTGGGAAATGCTAGGTGCACACTGTGTTGTAAATGCTTTGTAAAAAAAAAAAAAAAAAGTTGTAAAGGTTTGTTTCCGCCGTCATCATTATTAAACTTATGGGTTGTCTTGGAGGGAACTTTTGACACTAAATTTCAAATCACTCCGCAATGCTAACCAATGATCTCAGAGCCACCCGTGGCTGGCAGCTGCCTGTTTTGTATAATTACGAGCCTCTGCAAACAGCAAATATTAAGGTAAGACAAAACAGCGCCCGACGCAGACGTAACAGCCGCCCCAATCGCAACACCCGGTTTCACCAACCGGCTTCAGTGTTGCGTGTCCCGAAAGTCCGTCCGAGCCCGCAAAAAGAACCCTCGTGCTGATTTCTAGTGAGATTTCAGACGCCACCATAGTTTAACTCGGGGCTGCTGGACGCGAAACGACACGGGTTGGGCAGGCTCTGTTCGACATCAAAACACATTCACACACACACACACACAAACCACCCACACTTCTACGAGGTACACGCACGCAGCCAGCTCGGCAGCACCATCTTTGCAATGGACCGACGTCCCACTTACCAAAACTGGAGTGTAGTAGGTTTTCGGCAAAAGACTGCCAGTGGGCTTGAGGAGTGAATAACTGAAGGAAAAGTTGGACGAGGAATGCCCCCCCCCCTTTTTTTTTTTTTAAAAAAAAAAGAAGCTAGGAGGAAGTGAGAGCACAGCGCTGCCTTGCTCTTTCTGGCCGCCGCCGCCACCGGAACAATGATCTGAGAGTTAAGAGAGCAAGTCCTTGCCAGATCTATAGACAGAGAGGGAGCGGGAGCGGGAGAGACGGGGGGAGATTAAACTCAGGGCCAAATCTCAGTTTCACATCCCCTCCAGCTAGCCAAAAGGGTTAATGCTGGGAGTGGGGGGGAGAGGTAGAGCGCAAGCGAGGCGAACGGAAATACCCCTGACAATAAATAGCATTTTGTAGACAAAATCTTTCCAAGCTCTCCCATACGCGCGTGTTTTTGTGGCGGGCTGGGTGGATTTTGTTTTGTTTTGTTTTTACTTTTAATTTATTCCCTAAGAAAAAGAGAGAGATATGCTTATTCAAATAGGATGGTCAACCGAAGAGGAAGGGGGAGTTTGCAAACCTCCCCAAGGGGCATGTGGGGTGGCTTTCCCGCATTTGTAGGTGCGTGGATCTACCTGTTGCCCAGGCTTTTTTTTTTTTTAAAGGTTTTCTGCTCCAGGAAAAGCTCTCTAGATCGCTTCCTTGTGAAAAAATTCACCTGGGAAAGCGGAGCGGCCGCTAAACATCAGCCTAGTTAAGTGCAAATAAAGGAGGCGGGTCGGCAGCTGCAGTTATTTAGAGCAGGCAGGGATTGTAAACAAGGTCGGAAAGGAAAGGGGATCAACAATGGTGGAGCCGGATGTTTTTCTCGCCCACCTTTTGAACGAAAGTAAATCTGTCGGAGGCTGACCGGTCACGTGACCGCGGGGGGTGTGAAAGCGCGCGCCCGCCCGCGCGCCTCCGCGTCTCAACTCCGCTTTTCAAAAGTCACCAATCTTCCTTCGCCTTCTCAGCTAAATAATATATTATATATATGCTCGCCAGATTGTAGGGCTATAATCAATCTGTTAGGAGATGCACTTTAAAAAGAAAAAGCAAAAAAAAAAAAAAAAAA
>NW_015410693.1:0-1987 GCF_001527695.2 Protobothrops mucrosquamatus
GTATAATATCATTTCGACGTGTTTTTCTAGAAAAGTAAACAACAACATCCCTGGGCTGTTTTCTCTGACGTGCGACCCATGAATTGACTCTAAATATTTTTTCTATTTCTCCATATATAATTTCAGGATCGCAGTCAAAAACCAACGCTAAGGCAGCTGATATCTCTTCCCTCAATTTCTCTTGTGCATCCTCTTTCAGCCCCCTGATTCTTATTGCGTATTCCATTTCTCTAAATTGTGTCATTACAATATCATTTTGAGCAATCTCTATACCCTCTTCTACTTTTTCTATTCTCTCCTCCATCCCTTCCATTTTTTCTCCCACTTCTTCCACACGCGCCTCTATACGATCCATATGAAAAGCAAAACCTTGAAAAATTTGTAGCCTCAGCAGCACCTAAGCCAGCTGTTTCTTCCCCAGTTGTACAAACCATGCATCGGAAAGCTAAAACTCCTCCACCCTCTCCTCCACCTTATATTACTTTGAAGGATTTGCAGGATTCTTTGATGCAGATGTCTAAACAAATAGTGCAACAAATGAGAGTGGAGACAGAAGAGCTTCTTGGTAAAAAGAATGATGAATTGTGTGAGAACATGTCTCAAATTAATTATTTATTCTTGAAAGGATCAAGATAAGTGTTAGAACAATCTTCATACCACTTTGTGCAATAACATGGTGGCTATTTTGTCTGATTTGTCTGATTCACTATCACCATGGTTTGATATTCCACTAATTCTATCAACAATGCTCATAAGTCAGATCATAGCTATCAAATATCAAAACTTCTGCCATCTATCCTATCTTCTTTACATGGATGATCAAAACTATATGGGAAAAGATAATCTGAAATAGAATTGCTGCTCAACACAGTCAATGTATACAGCCAAGATATTACACTGGAATTTGAATAGGGCAAATGTGCCATCCTTAGCCATCAAAAGAGGGAAAATAGTGAAAACTGAAGGAATCAAAATGCCCTATGGAAATAACATGAAGAGTCTGGATGAAGATGATCATTACAAATACCTGGGCATCCTTCAAGCTGACAACCTCAAACATCCTGAAGTCAAGAAAAAGGTTAGAAATAATTACATCATGAGAGTAAAGAAGATCTTAAAGTCCAAACTCAATGAAAAAAATATCAAGGGAATGAACAGTGGGGCAATTCCAGTCATTAGTTACACAGCTGGCATAGTGGACTTCACTCAAGCAGAACTAAAAGCCCTGGATAAGAAAGACAGAAAAATAAGTACAATGAATCATGGCCTACATGTAGCAATGTTGACAGATTCTACCTACCACAGAAAATAGGTGGGCATGAAATGTTGCAAGTACACCAGATAGTTGAAGAAGGTAAAAGGGCATTAAAGGAAGAATATATGAAAGGTAATGAAAAAAATGCACTGATGCTAGTATATCATGAAGGCTTAATGAATACTGGAGAAACCAAACAAGCCTACAAGAAAGATCAAATGAAAAATAGAAAAAAGGCATGGACAGGCAAAATATAATATGGCCAGTACATTAAAAAAAATAGACAAAGCAGATAACAAGATCCGGAAATGGCTGAGAGCAGTAAAATTAAAGAAAGAAACAAAGGGGCTAATTATGGCTGCGTAAGACCAAGCTTTAAGAACAAATGCATACAAAACTAGAATTGAGAAGATGGCAACAGACAGCAAATGTCAACTCTGCAAAGAAGTTGAAGAAACAGTGGACTACTTAGTTAGCTGCTTCAGGAAGATTCCACAGAATGACTATTGTTAGAAATTCTGTTTTATTTATTTATTTTATTTATTTATTTATTTATTTAATTTAATTTATATGCCGCCCTTCTCCCGGCGGGACTCAGGGCGGCGCACAACATACTTAAAACCAAAACATATATACAATCCCCCCCTTAAAACCGAATTAAACCAAATTTAAAGTTGTGTCTTCCAAATTCCTAAAAAACCCAGTATAAAATCCACCCTAGGTCAGGTCCGC
>NW_015410694.1:0-1987 GCF_001527695.2 Protobothrops mucrosquamatus
GTCCCCCACTACCACAAATTATGCAGTCGAGTTTCCCGCATTTGGGGAAATCGCAGGGGTCAGCACACCCGCAGTGCAATGGATGAGCCTCACCCTGGGAAAACCTCCTTCGTGATCAAGGTGTCTCCCCTGCCAGGTAAGTATGCTTTGCTTGGCGCCGGGACGCGCTCCCACCTCTGCTCCCTTCATTTCATGTCACAGTGGCCCGCACTATTCCGCCGGACTCTTTCTCCCACGCTTGTAAACGTTCACTCCTGCGCGGATCAGATTCCCGGAGGCTCCGCCGCGTCGCCAGAGGAGGCGAGCTCTCGTTCGCGCTGTTCCCACAATGCTCTGCGGGAATGCTTATTTGCATGTACCGGGAAGCCTTCTCCTGCTCTGCGATTGGCTCTCGCTCGTCCTTCTGAAGAGCGAGTTGGACGCGGGAGGAGGGGGAGAGGGAGGAGGAGGAGGAAGACCGCTGACGGGCTCTCCGGGGTGCTCCGAACCGCCGCTAGGCGGCCACTGAGCGAATGGAAAAGGCATCTTGTCTATCGCCGCTTGCAGCTCGGCGCTTACCCGTCTGTTGAACGGGACTAAATTCTTTGCTTCCGCAACTCCGAGACGGCATCTTTTCGTCGGATGCCTGACGTGACCTAGGGTTACCGGCTGCCTTCCAAAGAAGGGCTCTTCGGCTGGGAAGGAGGAGAGTAAAGAGAGGCGGCTAGATTGGAGCTACGGAGCAGCTTTTCTCTTGCACAGCCTTAACGCTGGAGATCCAGGGATCCAAGCTGAATGCAAACAGATTCAGGACTCAGCAGAAGAAAATATTTATGTATCTTATGTATAAATACACCATATAGTTAAGCTATGGAATTTGCAACCCAGAGATGCTAAAGGCAGACAATCCGGACATTCTTGAAACAGGAAGTGGGGTTGTGAAGAATCAGTTCATCAATGTCTATTAATATTGATAGCTGTTCATTACCATCCTTGAGACACCATGCTGTAAATCCCCTTGTTGGGAAGCAACAAGCATGCAAACCAATTCAGATTTATCAGTTTTCAAATGCATTCAGATGCCGGTGTGTCAGGGCCACACTAAATGCACATATGGCTTGATCCAGCTGTACTTTTTCAAGATCCTTAGTTGCTAATAAAGAGGAATGGCAGTGATGCATGCAGCATACAGTAAACGATTTCCACTTGTCTTCTACAGCCTGGCTATTCAGATAAGTTATTAATCTATTATTCCAAAATTTGGATCAATATTCCAATATGCTGATCCATATAAACCTGGCCAAATGTAACAGTATTGGAAACGTGAAAGAGAAGCATATTCATAATTGATCTTCAATAATGTGAAATGTTAAATCCAACAAATCTCCAGCTCTTGTCCAAGTATACCTACACATACTATCTTTAAAACTTCAGTAGTGGCACAAGATTGTTACTGTGTTTTAAAGCTATTATCCCTGGAAAAGACCTAATGAGTGATAAAATAGCCTTGTGCAAAATCTGTTACCAAATTAAATAATCAATTTCAATATCTTTAATTTTCATTTTTTTTAAGGTGCAAGTGCCTCAAAGCACGGAAAAAGTAAAATAGTTTATTTGCATTTTGTATAAATCCAGCTAATGTGGTCTGAAATTGTGTATAGCTTAAATGTGATGTGAAATACCAGGAATTGCAGCCTACCTGTTCTGTGAACCCTGCAATAAATATTAGCTAAGCTGGATTGATGAGACTAATTTGGGCTAGTGGTTAAGGCACCACACTAGAAACTACGAAACTACGTTTAGTCCAAGCTTAGGCATTAAAATAGCTGGTTGACTTTGGGCCAGTTACTCCCTCTCAGCCCTAGGAAGCAGACCATGACAAATCACTAACGAATTCTTGCCAAGAAAACTGCAGACTATCTCAGGTGATTGCCAGGAGTCAACACTGACTGCACAAACAAAGATGCTATGCCAAAGCGTAACTGTCAGGTCTCTGGCTCAATAATTG
>NW_015410695.1:0-1987 GCF_001527695.2 Protobothrops mucrosquamatus
GCTGCTCTTGCTCCTGCTGCTGCTCCCGCCGTCGTCGTCGCCGTCGGATGTCGCCCTGACCGTCCCCGCTACGCCGGCCGGACGCTGCCCGTCGGGGGACAAGCGAGACAGCCCGGCCAAGGCTTCCGCCGAGAGGCGCCCGCTGGGAACCGGTAAGCTAAGCGGAGGCGGGGTGGGCGGACACGTGTCTCGGCGACGTCTGCACCGGACGCGGCTGCCACGTCATGCGCGGCGGCGGCGGCGGCGGCGGCGAGCGGGGCCCGGACGAAGCGGCCAGGCGGGGATGCGGATGTGTGTCCGTGTTTGTGTGTGTGTGTGGGTGGGTGGGTGGGTGGAGGGGTGAGCAGCCAGCGCGAAAGGTGGGAAAGGGTATTTCGGGGCACTGCTTGGTGGTCCCTGGTCCCCCGAGGGATGACCGGACACGGGTGTTGCGTGTCGAGATGAGTTGCGGGGTGGGTGACCGTCTGGCAGGAGGGACGGGGGGGGGGGGGGGGGGGGGGGGGGGGGGGGGGGGGGGGGGGGGGGGGGAAGTGAACGGTGTAGGGAAGAAAGAGCTGGTTCCTGGTAGACAGACAGACAGACATTGGAGATAGATAGATAGATAGATAGATAGATAGATAGATAGATAGATAGATAGATGGATGAGACAGACGAGACAGACAAACAGACAGACAGAAGAGATGATAGAGAAGATAGAGTAGGTACTGTAGATAGATAAGTAGATAAAGAGAAATAGACATTGGAGATAATAGATAAATAGATGATGGATAGATAGATATAGATATAGATATAGATATAGATATAGATATGATAGATAGATAGATAGATAGATAGATAGATAGATAGATAGATAGATAGATAGATAGATAGATCAGACAGACAGACAGACAGACAGACAGACAGACAGACAGACAGAAGAGATAGAAGATAGAGAAGGTACCGCAGATAGATAAGTAGATAGATAAAGAGAAATAGACATTGGAGATGATAGATGGATGATAGATAGATAGATGGATGATAGATGGATGATAGATAGATAGATATAGATATAGATAGATAGATAGATAAGATAGATAGAGAAGATAGAGAAGAGATAGATAGATCAGACAGGCAGACAAACAGAAGAGATGATCAAGAAGGTACTGTAGATAGATAAGTAGATAGATAAAGAGAAATAGACATTGGAGATGATAGATAAATAGATGGATGATAGATAGATAGATATAGATATAGATAGATAAGATAGATGGAGAAGATAGATAAGAGATAGATAGATCAGAGACAGACAAACAGAAGAGATGATCGAGAAGGTACTGTAGATAGATAAGTAGATAGATAAAGAGAAATAGACATTGGAGATGATAGATAAATTGATGGGTGATAGATATAGATATAGATATAAGATAGATAGATAGATAGATAGATAGATAGATAGATAGATAGATAGATAGATAGAGAAGATAGAGAAGATAGAGAAGATAGACATTACAGATGATGGATGGATGGATGGATGGATTGGGTGAGTGGGTGGATGACAATCCCTTGTTATTGTCTGAAAGATCCTTTGCAGGACTGGGCAATGCCTGTTCCGGTTTCCCCATTGCAGTGACTGCTCCTATGCAAATGGGGTCTTGCAGGATACTTGGTCGGTTTCTTTTTTCCTCCCTTTCCTCAAAGGAGCTGCTTTTTTTTCACCTAGCCCTGTGGCTGCTTTTGCCTTTCCCCACCAGCCCCTTGACTTCTGCCCAGCGAGGGTCTTTTTGCTCCTGGTTCTTTTTTTGCACGCGGGGGGGGGGGAACCCTGTGCAGTTGGGAGGTGTGTGTGTGTGTGGAAGGCGCAACAGCAGCAGCAGCACCCCCAGCAACAGCAGTGCGCAACTGACGCTTCTCCATCCAGGCTTCGGAACCCGGCTCCAAGTTGCTGGGAGCATCTTTACAAGACGTTCCTGGGCAGGAATGTATTTTTTTTAGGGAGGGGTGAAGGGTG
>NW_015410696.1:0-1987 GCF_001527695.2 Protobothrops mucrosquamatus
CTCTCTCTCTCTCTCTCTCTCTCTCTCTCTCTCTCTCTCTCTCTCTCTCTCTTTTTTTCTCTTTCTCTTTCTCTCTCTCTCCATCCATCTTCTCTCTCTCTCATCCAAATGTTAGAATAGGCACAGTGGCAGCATCATTCAAGGAGGACCATCTCCATCATCATCAGCATTTTTTTCTTTGCCTTAAGCAGCAAAACATATTGCCCCGTCCTTTTCCACGGGTTTTAATCTCAGGGAAATGACTGTAGGATGGCAGCTAAATGGTGTTAAGGAAGCCAAAGACAGTTTGAGGAAACCCTTGGTAAAGTGTCCATCTAGGGTTTTTATTACACAGAGAAATCATAGCCAAAGTTCTTGAAGAAGATATGCCTTGTAGCACAGTGAAAACACCCATGTAATTATTATTATTATTATTTTTAAAAAAGAGGTTTTGATATCCACTCTTATTTTTCCCACAAGCTTCTCCAGCTAACTTTGCATCTAGAGAGTGGTGGGAAAACCAAAATTGCTTCCAGCTGAATATTGATGGTATTTATTTATTGAACTTTGGTAGGCTATGACACTCCCTTAGTTTAGTCTGGGTCCAAAAATTCAGTTGGAATGGAATAGATGGGCCATATTCCAATTGCTTTGCTTTTGCAGGTAGCTAGAGAATCCATTTTTAAAGGTCAACCCATGAAAAATGCAGTACAGTCCTTGAATCCAAGTATGAGCTTATTCTTACTTTATTGTATTCCTTTCACTCTTTGATGCTATCTACAGATGACTTTTAAATCACACTTCACTTTGTACTTGCTTCACTGGGTCTATCTGCACGTCTGTCTGTGGTCCCTGTTTCACTATATTCACTGCACAGGTTATATTTTGAATAGGTCACCTCTGTCTATCTGCATGTGTCTTCACAAATGTGATTCTAGGCAGCCACAGCTTCAATATATACAGGAACTTCTTATGAAATGCTGCTTGTCAATCCAGGCTTGCAGTTCCACAGCACATTTGGTGCTTTAGATTCATAGTTTCATCCTGGAAATTGTGTATGGTATGTGTTACTGTCAGGAAGGGCATATGTTTGCATAACTGTATTTTAACAGACTAACAAGAGTTGGAATGGACCTTAGAGGTCTTCTAGTCTAACCCCCTGCTCAGACGGGAAACACTATACCATTTCAGACAAATGGCTGTCCAGTCTCTTCTTAAAAACTTCCAGTGTTGGAGCATTCACCGCTTCTGGAGGCAGGTTGTTCCACTGGTTAATTGTTCTAACTGTCAGGACGTTTCTCCTTAGTTCTAGGTTGCGTCTCTCCTTGATTAGTTTCCATCTGTTGCTTCTTGTCCTGCCTTCAGGCGCTTTGGAGAATAGCTTGACTCCCTCTTCTTTGGGGCAGCCCCTGAGATATCGGAACACTGCTATCATGTCCCCCCTCATCCTTCTCTTCATTAAACTGGACATACCCAATTTCAGCAACTATTCTTTATATGTTTTAGCCTCCAGACCCCTGATCATCTTTGTTGCTCTTCTCTGAATTCTTTCTAAACATCTTTTTTATATTGTGGTGACCAAAACTGGATGCAGTATTCCAAGTGTGGCCTTACCGTGGCCTTACCAAGGCATTATAAAGTGATCATTCTTCATATTTTCATATAGTTATGTGCCCTGCATGGGCCAGATTTACTTTGTACTCATACTTGAAAGTAGGGATGTATGCCCTGTCCATCCAGAAGCCAAGTCCATTCCTATGGACACATTAGCCACCATACCTGTAACCATGTCTGTGTCTGTGCTTGCCAATTTCCACGTGTATGTGAAGCGCTCCAGGATCTTCTGAAAGAACTCTAGGGGGGAAAAAAATTATAATCAGATTAAGGCGGCCTATCACTCTGAGCTCTTGAAAAGGACATAAGGTTTCTAATGTGCCTAGCCACAGTCTCACAAAACGTCCAAGTATCCCAGCGGGGGCCAAGCCCTCCGAAGCACAAGTAAAAGAGG
>NW_015410697.1:0-1987 GCF_001527695.2 Protobothrops mucrosquamatus
ATAGTATTTGGACCACATTCTGAAAGGTAAGTTACTCTAAGCCTCACTGGAAGAAAGATATGATATAAATCAGCAAAGACTTGTATCTAATTCAAGAAGTTAATAGAATAGAAAATAATGAGAAACATTTGTAACACTAAAAGAAAGGGCTCAGGTATTTTTTTTAACTCAGGCATCAGGCCTATACAATATTCCGATTTTCTTCTCCATTAATCTATTTCCATACAGCAAGGAAAGATGGTCTTGAACAGACATGTCAAACTCGCGATGTCATGTGACGTCGCGTGACATATCGGAACTTTTCCCCATTGTTGTGACGCATCTGGCCCGCAGGCCTGCAGTTTGACACCCCTGGTCTTGAATGTGCATTTTGTTACCAAAATGGATCCTTTGAAGAAAATCATGGTGTGCAGTGAAGCTGGTATCATAAGCTAGAGATCTTCACAATTTGCAAAATTCGGAGCCCCTAAAATGATCAATTTATATGTGCAATAAATAGCCCCTTTCAAATAAAGCAAAAAGTTAGAGTTGGACAGGAAATAAAAATATCACGCTTAATAAATTTAATTGATAGATCAAAATAAAATTCCAAACAATTTAATTTGTTTAAATTTTACAGTACTATATTGGAAATAAGTAAAAAAAAAACAATAAAATTTATTTTTCACATTTCTGAACTGCCCATCTCTCTCAAAGAGGAAAACTTACTGTCATTTTCTAAAGGGAAGGGATATATTTGCCTAATTCTTGAAATCTTGATTTCGTTTCCACTCTTCAAAGTTAGGAGAGAAAAGAAAATAGAAGGCTTTCCTTTGCTTAAACCAGCTCTTAAATTGCTTTGGATTTGCTGTAGCTTGGAAAATACTGACTGTAAGTTGTTTTTGGCTGTCTTTCCTGAACCACAGTTAAGACAACAGACAGCCCATATTTTTTCTACAATATTCCGGTCTGGTGCTTGATACTTGTAAATCTCTCTCTCTTCCTCTCTCCCTCTCTCTCTCCCTCCCTCCCTCCCTCTCCCTCTCCCTCTCCTCTTCTAGCTTGTATCTTTTCCTTTTCTATCCTGGAAACAGAGTGGAAATAGCAATAGGGCAGATACTCAGAGTTTTGCACAGAAGTCTTGTGCCCTCCAGGCATGTTTAATCCTCCTTTGACAGGCATAATCTGTGTTGTTGGTAGTGTTTTTTAAGAAAAACAAAAATAACAGGTTTCATTGAGTGCCAGGAACCTTTGAAAACCAGCTAAGTGACTTTGGGCCAGTCATTCTCTCTCAATCCAACAACCTCACAAGTTTGTTGTGGGGAAAAATAGGAGGAGGAAAGAGTATTAGGTATGTCCGCTGCCTTGAGTTACAGATAGTCCTTGATTTACAACAGTTCATTTAGTGACCGTTCAAAGTTACAACGGCACTGAAAAAAGTGACTTATGACTGTTTTTCACACAACCATTGCAGCATCACCATTGTCACCTGAGCAACATTCAGATGCTTAGCAACTGGCTCATATTTATGACAGCTGCTGTGTCCCAGGGTCATGTGAATACCTTTTGTGATCTTCTGGCAGGCAAAGTCAATGGGGAAGCCAGATTCACTTAACAACCATGTTACTAACTTAACCACTGCAGTGATTTACTTAACAACTGTGGCAAGAAAAGTTGTAAAACGAGGCAAATTCACTTAACAAATGTTTCATTTAGCAACAGAAATTTTGAGCTCAATTGTGGTCGTAAGTTGAAGACTACTTGTACTTATAAAAACAATAAAGGCGGGATGTAGAGTTACCTTTGGCAAGATCTCCCCTCCTTCCGCCGCGCCCTTAAGACCTGGTTATTTCAGCAGGCAGGACTGGCCTAGGGGTATTTTAAAGGGGTTTTAAATTAAATTTTTAGTAGAAGCGGCCAAATTTAAATAGTTATTTTTAATCTTTTTTAAAGTTTGTATTGTATTATATCATTGTTTTAAACTGGCTGTAAGCCGCCCTGAGTCCTC
>NW_015410698.1:0-1987 GCF_001527695.2 Protobothrops mucrosquamatus
CCAAAGAATCTTTGATCATTGAACAAATCCACTCAGAGTTCTCACTCAAGTCACAAATGACCAGACTCAAATTATTCTGCTTTGGACACATTTTGCAAAGAAACAGCTTTCTAGAAAGAGCTCTAATGAAAGGAAAGATAAAAGGAAAATGAAGAAGTGGATCCAGAAAACTTCAGAACAATCAGCTTGACATCAATACTTAGGAAGATCCTGGAAAAGAAAAGCAGTGCATTTATGAGCATCTAGAAACAAACAATTAATAGAAGCCACTATCAGTTTGTCAAAAACAGATCATGCTAGAAAAACCTTATTGCCCTCTTTGACAAAGTGACAAAATAAGTGTTTAAGGGAAACACTGTAGACATAGTTTATTTAGATTTCAGTAAGACATTTGAGAAAGTAGACCACAGTCTGCTTCTTGGTAAGATAAATCATAGCTAACACTTTAGATCAGGGGTGTCAAACTGCCAGCCTGCGGGCCGGTTGCATCATATGGAGGCTGTACCCACCCCACTTCTAGCAATGTAAAAAAAGTTGTGATACGTTGTGATGCGGCGAGTTTGACGTCAGTGCTTTAGATGATAGACTCAAGATTTAGAAGGACCTTCACAGACTGAAACATTGGGCTCTATCCAACAAACTCCAATTCGGTGGTGAGAAAGTTAAGGTCTTACACATAGGCAAAATTTGCAGATATAGAATATGTGGTACCTGTCTCAATAATAGTAACTGTAAGATAGATATAAGTGTCTTAGTAGACCACCACTTAAGTGTGAGCCAGTAGTGTGCTGCAGCTACCAAAAAAGTCAATGCAGTCTTAGATAACATCAAAAAGGATAATTTCAAGATCATGTGAAATGATAGTACCACTTTATACTGCACTGGTGAGACCACACTTGGAATAATGCATTCAATTCTAGTCATCACAATACAAAAAAATATGTTCATAAATCTAGAAATAGTTCAGAGAAGATCAACAAAGATGATAAAGGGTCTAGGTCTAAACCAGTAATGGCGAACCTTTTAGAGACCGAGTGCCCAAAATGCAATCCAAAACCCACTTATTTATCGCCGGGTGCCAGGTGGGTGTGGCCCACTGGGTGGGCATGGCTGTGGTGGTCATAGAAGACTGGGTGGGTGTGGCCAAGGTGGGCATGGTCACCTCAATGTTGCTTGTGGGGAGGGATGCCTGTGGGGGCCGGGCAGGGTTGGGGGAGATCCAGGAGGTCTCTGGCAGGTGGGGAGGTGGGCAGGAGGCTCGTCCTGTGGGATGAGGTGAGGCAGGGCGGGGGTGCCATTGTTGCAGGGCAAGGTGAGGCAGGGGCTGGGGTAGCTGCTGCCTGCCTGACATCATGGGCCCCCGCACATAGAGGCCAGCGGGCGCATGGGGGCCGACAGTGCCTGTCAGCAGCCACAACCTGCCAGCCCCCTCACTGATGCACTCTGGGGCTCTGCAGCCCGCCGCCAGCAGTTCAGAGAAGCCGCTTCTGAGCTGGACGGCCAGCCGACAGGTGAGGAGGCGATGCAGTGGGTCATGCCCAGGAAAAGGAGAGCATGCAAGGCCAGGAGGAATGGGATGGGCGGGAGGGAGGGAAACCAGCCATGCTGGGATGCATCTGGCCCCATGGGACCTCGGCAAGTTAGCGGGTGGCTGGTTGAAGAGGGACGGTTGCCATCTCTGGGGCATGGCGCGCGTGCCCACAGAGAGGGCTCTGAGTGCCACCTCTGGCACGTGTGCCATAGGTTCGCCACCACTGGTCTAAACCATATGATGAACAATTGAGAGAACTAGGCAGGGCTTTTTTTCTCGGAGAAAAGGTGGCGGAACTCAAACCTGGCCACGCCCTCATCAAACCCTAGGACCGCCCCTTTAGAGAACAGGAATGCAAGTAAAATTTGGGAGGGGCTATTTCCGGTGTGGGAGGGGCTATTTCCGGTGCGGCCGGCCCGGAAAAAGGTGCCGGAACGCGGTTCCGCCGCGTTCCGG
>NW_015410699.1:0-1987 GCF_001527695.2 Protobothrops mucrosquamatus
TAAAAGTATTTAATTCGAAACACAGCTTGTAATATTTGGTTTTAATTCGGCTTTTATCGGGGTTTATTTTCTGTATTTTTGTATTTTGTAATTTTTTGTATTTTGTGTTTACTATTTGCTTTTAATATGCTGTGAACCGCCCTGAGTCCTATGGGAGAAGGGCGGTATACAAATTAAAATAATAAATAAATAAAATAAATAAATAAATAAATAAATAGAATAGAATAGAATAGAATTTAGAATAGAATAGAACAGAACAGAGTTGGAAGGGACCTTGGTGGTCTTCTAGTCCAGCCCCCTGCTCAAACAGGAGAACCTATACCATCTCAAACAAGTGACTGTCCAGTCTCTTCTTAAAAACCTCCAGTGATGGAGCACCCACGATTTCTGGAGGCAACTTCTATTCCACTGGTTGATTGACCTCACTGTCAGGAAGTTTCTCCTTAATTCCAGGTTGCTTCTCTCCCTGACCAGTTTCCATCCATTATCTCTCCTCGATCCATAGCGACCAAGATGGTCCTTGGAGATTCTGTTGCCATGGAAACCAAGATGCCTGCCCCCCCCCCCCGGTTCTCCCCACCACCAGAGATGAAGGAATGCTGCCAGTCCTGGTGAACCAGAGGTGAACCAGCCCTGGACATTTCAGGCTTTCTCCAAGGGCGCAAAGTCAACAGGATTTCTTGGGACACCGACGGTGCCTTTGGGGGCCTCTTCCTCCGGCTACGGGTGGAAATTTCCCTGCTGGGGAAATTCCATTGCCCTCTTCAAATCACCTCCTGTCCCGTCAATGGGCAGGAGACATTTCTTTTTAAATTTTATTTTATAGAAGACAAACATGCCAGAGGCCAGCATTTATAGCTTGGCACGTTTTTAAAAGCTGGGTGGGGTTGGAACTGCCATCGTGAAAACCCCAAAATTTAAACATCAGATTTTGAAAGGGGTGGGTGTAGGTTAAGGGTATTTGCCTTGACCCAGAGGCCTCGTAGTAAGGTCGTCAGAGAGGCAGCGTTTGACAGGCAGGGTCAAGTAAAAAGTCGTAAAAATGGGCCACAGCGAACTCTACAACCCCGTTCCATGCACGTGCCTCTTTTTCGGAGGGGTAGAAAAGATGCACGGAAAAAAAAAACTTCCCACAAAGTTAGGTTAGGTTGAATGGGAAGGCACGAAGCTCCAGGCTGCATTGACAGAGGGATAGAATCAAGATCACGTGAAGGGTTAATACCGCTTTACAAGGCCTTGGTAAGGCCACACTTGGAATACTGCATCCAGTTTTGGTCACCACGATGTAAAAAAGATGTTGAGACTCTAGAAAGAGTGCAGAGAAGAGCAACAAAGATGATCAGGGGACTGGAGGCTAAAACATATGAGGAACGGTTGCTGGAATTGGGTATGTCTAGTTTAAGGAAGAGAAGGACAAGGGGGGACAGGATAGCAGCCTTCCAATATCTCAGGGGCTGCCCCAAAGAAGAGGGAGTCAAGCTATTGTCCAAAGTGCTTGAAGGCAGGACAAGAAGCAACGGATGGAAACTAACCAAGGAGAGAAGCAACCTAGAACTAAGGAGCGACAGTGAGAACAATCAACCAATGGAACAACCTGCCTCCAGAAGTTGGAAGGAACCTTGGAGGTCATCTAATCCAACCCCCCTGCTCAGGCAGGAAGCCCTATACCATTTCAGACAAATGGCTGTCCAGTCTCTTCTTAAAAACTTCCAGTGTTGGAGCATTCACCGCTTCTGGAGGCAGGTTGTTCCACTGGTTAATTGTTCTAACTGTCAGGAGTTCCTCCTTAGCTGTACATCTCCACCCCAGGCCACCCCAACGATGCCCTTGACGTGATGGCCCGCTGCCTGGAGGCCGTACGGGTCTGGATGGGGAGGAACAGACTCAGGCTCAACCCTTCCAAGACCGAGTGGCTGTGGTTGCCGGCGTCTCGGTATGGTCAGCTGACGCCATCGCTGACTATAGGGGGCGAATCTTTGGCCCCCTC
>NW_015410700.1:0-1987 GCF_001527695.2 Protobothrops mucrosquamatus
AAGAAGGAGAGAAAGACAATGAAAGAAAGAGCGAAGGAAAGAAAAAAGGAAGGGATAGAAGGAAGGAAGGAAAGGAAAGGAAAGGAGAGAAGAAAAGAAAAAAGGAAGGAAGGAAGGAAGGAAGGAAGGGAGGGAGGGAGGGAGGGAGGGAGGGAGGGAAGGATGAAAAGAGAAGAGTGGGGAAAAATGAAGCAAGATAAAAGAGAGGGAAGAGAAAAGGAAGGGAGGGAGGCAGAAAGGAGATCCTCACTATCACCACTATAACCAACCAGCTTTTACTCTTATAAACTGTTTTCTGCTTAATTTCAATGATGCTTTATACTAAGCAGTAGCTTGTGACTCCTTTTTTTAATTTCTAAAAACCCATCAGCTCTTTAATTTGGAGCTCTAGTAAGAGCAACATCTCCTTGTCCCAGAACCTTGTTGGGCAGAGGGGAAGAGGAAAAACAGAAGGGGGGGGGGATGGACTATTTCCTAAGATATTTACAAATTATTCACAAAACGTCAAAAGATACTGAACTCTGGGAATCGTCAACACAACTCAAGAAAGGAACTAGCATGCCAAAGAATAGCAAAGTTTGCCTCAAGATAGCAAAGGAAGAAGTCCATGAAAATAATAAAAAGATCAGATACAGAAATGCTAGTAAGTCTTAAAATCCAGAGAACGGGATCAAGTAGACAAATTATATATTCTAAATATTTCCTCTTCTCTCTTTTTTGGTATTTTTTCCCTGAAAATGAGAGCTTTCTTTATATCATAAAGGAAAACACAATGTCCAAAATATATGACTTGATTTATCTTACGGTAATACTGATTTTTCTTTCTTCTGTTGACGTTTTGCCTTCTTCTTTTCATCTATAAAAATGGAGAAAGACCCTTCCCCAATTCCTTAAGAGTTCAGCAGCTTATGCAAGAATTGTATTTGCCCAATTTTGGAAAAAATGAAAATCTACCATCTGACCAGGCTATAATTACTAAAATTTTAGATTGCGCAGAAATGGATAGATTAACATTGGAGATGAAAGAGAAAGATGATTCGGTTTACTTTAAAACTTGGGAAAAAATTTATGAATGGCTAGAGACACGTTAGAATGTGAAAAGAACTTAAAATTATAGAATAGATGATAGATTTTTAACTAAGTTTCAGTTCTTAGGTTTTTCAGTTCAGTTCTTTATTTTTAGTGATTCTTAATTGCTAATGTTGACAATTATGATTAGTTGAGATTTTATTAATTACGTTTATCTACATAGAGGAATTTTATCTGTTTATCAATCTTTAGTAATATGGTTATAGTTAATCTTATTTTAAAATGGCTGAGTATGATATAAATTATGTTTATTTACTATTTTGATCCGGACGGTAGCTTGTTTGTTAAAGTATGAGATTATTGTTGGGGGTTACCCCACAACGGTACCTACCCTTTCCATCCCAAATTCCCCATACCCTTCCCTCCCCATACCTGCACTGTCCCTATTCTTTCCTCATTTATACAAAATCTAATAAAATATTTTTTTTAAAAAGAGTTCAGCAGCTTAGAATACCAATTACAACTTAAAACACTACAGCCATCAATAGTTACAACGATGATATGAACGAAGTACACTTTTCTATTCTCTATAGCAACCAGTTCAATGAGTAAAACAAGGCATAGATGCAGGTAAGTCCTTAACTTACAACAGTTTGTTTAGTGACCATTCAGAGTTACACCCCTGAAAAAAATGACTTATGACCGTTTTTCACACTTACAACCGCTGCAGCATCCCCACGTTCATGTGATCAAAATTCAGACGCTTGGCAACTGACTCATGTTTACGACGATTGCAGTGTCCCAGGGTCACGTGATTCCCTTTTGATACCTTCTGACAAGCAAACTCAATGGGGAAGCCAGATTCACTTAATAACCGTGTTACTAAGTTAACAACTGCAGTGACAATCGTGGCAAGAAAGGACGTAAAATGGGGCAAAACTCCCTTAACAACTGTCTC
>NW_015410701.1:0-1987 GCF_001527695.2 Protobothrops mucrosquamatus
GGCAACCGTCATAAATGTGAACCACTTGTCAAGCATCCAAATGTAAATCACAGGACCGTGGAGGAATGCTGCGGTGGTCATAAGTGTGAAAAATGATCATAAATCACTTTATTTTTAGTGCCGTTGCAACTTCGAACTGTTGTAAGTCAAGGGCTGCCTGTATTGCTTGAAATAATTAATTGAAATTTTAGTTAGATCTGAATGCTGTTTTAAATCGATTTGCTTTTAATCAAACCTACCCTAATTAACATATTGTTTTCCCAATATGTATTGCAGGCATTGACAGACTACTGGAAAAAATAACGTGGGTGGGGGAGGATGTATTTTTGCACAAAAACAAAGAATTCTTGCTTATTTTTTTCCTTTCCCACAACTCTTAACCTCCTTTTTTCAGTGCTTCAGATAGCTTGGAAAGGGCCACTTTACCCCGATGATGTGATGAGGTTTATAAATGTTTATGTAGTAGTAGAGTAGATTTGTTAGACATTAAGGTGCCATAAGACTCATATTATTTCCTTCTAAGGGCGTAATTGCTTCTTGAGAAGATGTTAGCATATTTCCATGGGAAGCATTCATATGGCTTGAGAATAATTTCAGATGGCTGCTAGATTTAGCTTGCCTATCAATTCCCCTGGTTTTGTGTTTCAAGTTTTTAATTTTTTCTCCACATCTGCTACTAGCTACTATCTTATCCCCCCTCCCTTTTAACCATTTCACGCTCTACATAGCCTGTTATGGAAACTCAGAAAAATTCAGGGACAATTGAACTCGATTAAGAAATTGGGAGTGTAATGATTTGGTGTTAAAGATATCACCACTCAACTTTCTGAGTGTTAAAATACTAACATGCAGTGCTTTTTTTCTAAAAAAAAAAAAAAAAAAAAAAAAAGGTGCCGGAACTCACACATGTCATACAACCCGCCTTGCCTACCCTACAAGGTTCCATCCAAAAAAGGTGCCGGAACTCCGTTCTGGGCGTTCTATGAGAAAAAAAGCCCTGCTAACATGGATGACAGTTGCTGTGTTGTGTTGGCTGATGTCAAATCATGGGGTTCTTACTTTGAGCATGTGTGTTTTCAGTAGCTATACATCTATTTCAAGCTTTGCTATTATGATTAGTATGCAGTGTCTTTGCGTAAAAGTAAAATAAATAAATATTGGAAGAAATTCACTTTTTCAGAAGGGTGATTTTAAAATCCGATGAGTCCTTTTTTTCTTTCTTTATTTGGAACATTTATAAGAGTATTCATTCTCATGAATGAAGGCGAATATACGTGTCTCAGGATAATGTTGCAGGATCCAATCCAGGACCAGAGATGTAGTCTTCTGAGCTTTTGGACTCGGGCTGGAGCCCATCCTGAGGGAACTTCTCTCTAGCAAAGTGTGTGCTTTGGGCTGTTCTTGTGTGTGGCATTTGTACGGTGTCTGATTGTGTGTGGCTTTTTAGTTGTCGATTGGGATGTTGATGGCCCGCTATTAAATCATTGGCTGTTGTTACCTTGTCCTCTGGCTGCTAAGTACCTGATAAGCTGACAGTAAATCAGCACTGCTGTTGACTGACAAGAGGCTTATTTCCCAGGTTTCAATCATTTCCCTTGCTGTTTTTGTTCCTGCTCGACCAACAATCTTAGTAGCTGCGAAATTGTATGTATGTTCTTATTCATTGCAATTTGAGGCTACCAATAAGTTTGGGTCTTTTCGTCTGAGCAGTCACATGTGTTTTTGCAATCTGATACTTAGCTTGGTTTTCCCAGTTGCAATGGATGGCTGTGAAAGTTGGACCATAAGAAAGGCTGAGCGCCAAAGAATTGAGGCCTTTGAACTATGGTGCTGGAGAAGACTCCTGCGAGTCCCCTGGACTGCAAGGCGATCAAACCGGTCAGCCCTAGAGGAGATCAACCCCGACTGCTCTTTAGAAGGCCAGATCCTGAAGCTGAAACTCAAGTACTTTGGCCACCTAATGAGAAGGAAGGACTCACTGGAGAAG
>NW_015410702.1:0-1987 GCF_001527695.2 Protobothrops mucrosquamatus
TATCATCTATCTATCTATCTATCTATCTATCTATCTATCATCTATCTATCTATCTATCTATCTATCTATCTATCTATCATCTATCTATCTATCTATCTATCTATCTATCATCTATCTATCTATCTATCTATCTATCTATCTATCTATCTATCTATCTACATCCGTCTGTCCGTCTGTCCGTCCGTCCGTCCGTCCGTCCGTGTCTGTCTGTCTGTCTGTCTGTCTGTCTGTCTGTCTATCTATCTATCTATCTATCTATCTATCTATCTATCTATCTATCTATCTATCTATCTATCTATCTATCTATTATATCTATTTATGTAATGAAAGATGACTTTACTCATTACTTACACTTGTTCATTATGAAAGATGGTACAGATAGTCCCCAACTTATGACCACAAATTTTCCCTTGCTGAAGAAGACACTTGTTAAGACACTATCTACCTACCTACCTACCTACCTACCTACCTACCTACCTACCTACCTACCTACCTACCTACCTACCTACCTACCTACCTATCTATCTATCTATCTATCTATCTATCTATCTAATTTATACCTATCATCTGCTGGATGGAGTCACTGAAGCAGCTTAAATGGACTCCAGAAGATGGTAGAGGACAGGAAGGCCTGGAGGAATGTTGTCCATGGGGTCGCGATGGGTCGGACACGACTTCACAACTAACAACAACAACTGTAGCCACTAGGTTCCACCTAAAGCAAAAATGAAAGAGATGTTTGGAAGGGAATGTCACAAAGTCATTTTGCAAAAAGAGGAGATAACAGCCACTTTGTGCTGGTGGAAAGTCCCAATTTTCATTTCCTGGTTTCTCCTGCGAACGTGAGCAGATAACAGGCGACAGGAAAGACCCTTTTTTCCCCACTGAAAGTAATTTCCAGCCCTGCCAGACATTAAAGACCTTTGAAAAGAATAAAGACAAAAGGAACAACTTCTACATCCCTTTCTGCCTCTCCGTACCTAATCCTACCAAGAAACGCTCTGGCCTATAAAACAGGAAGACAGTAAAAATACAGGTAGTCCTCAATTTATGACCACATGGGATTGTGGGATCCAGATATTTTTGGATTGCACCTAAGGTGCCTATCACTATTGGTACAAACTTTGCTTCTTCTTCTTCTTTTTTTTACCACTGTCGTTCAATTTCTATTTTGCAGGTCTTTGTAATAAAAATAATAATAGTAATAATAATAATAATAATAATAATAATAATAATAATAATAATAATAATAATAATAATAATAATAATAATAATAATAATAATAATAATAATAATAATAATAATAATGTTGGAGGGGATCTTGGAGGTCATCTAGTCCAACCCCCTGCTCAGGCAGGAAACCCTATACCATTTCGGACAAATGGCTGTCCAGTCTTCAAAAAAGGAAAAAAAATAGATCCAGGAAACTACAGACCTATCAGCCTGACCTCAATACCTGGGAAGATTCTGGAAAAGATAATCAATCAAAGAATCAGGGAACACCTAGAGGCAAACAAAGTCATTACTAAAAGCCAACACGGGTTTGTCAAAAACAGATCATGCCAGACAAATCTTATTGCATTCTTTGACCAAGTGACAAAATTAGTGGATCAGAGGAATGCTGTGGATATAATTTTGTTATCTCCTCCAGTTCTTTTTCTTCTATTCTGCTGTCTCTGCCACGTCCGCTATCCAGACGTTTTGGCCTTATCATCATCATCATCATTATTAAAACTAAAATTCCCAATAACTCTGGATGGCTCACAAGTAAAAGCATGAAGCACAAGAAAAAAAAAAAAAGAGAGACAGAAGTACAAGCATGTTAAAAGGTGGCAAGGATGAGAAGGATGACCAGGACCCAAAAAAATTACAATCCTTGGTTGTATAAACAGAAGCATAGAATCATAATCACGTGAAGCATTAGTCCCGCTTTATAAAGCCTTAGTAAGGCCACACCTGGAATACTGCATCCAGTTTTGGTCTCCAC
>NW_015410703.1:0-1987 GCF_001527695.2 Protobothrops mucrosquamatus
TCATGTCCCCCCTCGTCCTTCTCTTCATTAAACTAGACATACCCAATTCCAGCAGCCTTTCCTTATATGCTTTGGCCTCCAGTCCCCTGATCATCTTTGTTGCTCTTCTCTGTACTCTTTCTAGAGTCTCAACATCTTTTTTACATCGTGGTGACCAAAACTGGATGCAGTATTCCAAGTGTGGCCTTACTAAGGCATTCTAAAGTGGTATTAATACTTCACGTATTATCTGGTTGGGACATGTGTCGTACACCTTTCTGTATCTCTGGATAGAAAAAAATGTAGAATTGTAAAAATAATTCAAGAATTGTTCTAGAGAAAGAAAAGGCAAGAGCCTGCACTAAACAGTTTAACAGAGGCAAGTGTCATAGTTGATATGGTCATACTATTCTCATAGACACATTTTAATTGGGAGTGGGGAGATTTAGAGAGCTATTTTTCCCACTAAGTTAAATATAAATTGGGCTTTATATGTTTCTTCCAATCTCAAAATTGTGGGAAAGAATGCTATCAAACTTTAGCAATAGAGGTCAGATGATCCTCCAGCATAAAGTTCTTTGAGGACTCAGGAAGACGAGAGCCTCAGGTTGTTCATTTTTGTATTAGAAGAATACTTCCCATTTATGACCCTGGTTTTATTCCACAGAAGGATAGGCTTTTTCAGTTCAACAATAACTAGCAAAAATAACTTTTGTGGCTAAAATACAGGAAACAGGAAGTAGTACACAATGATCATATTATTCCATAAGCAAAGTCAATGGAGGGAAGATCACAAGTCATTTGGATAAATCTCCCACACCCCACAGAAGTCACCCCAAGCCATGTCTTGCTGCATTTGTGCCATACCATACCAGATCCTTATGCACCTTCCTCTGCCCTGCAGGAGCCACTTACATGCCTGCCAGTCTGCTTGGAAACCACCTGAAACTTGCATCTTTCCCACTGAGTTTGGTTTTTGGAAACTGGCAGGAAGTTGTGAGGAAGTCATTGCTTAACAATCTGTGAACCTTGCTTAACAACAGCAATGGGAACTGTCAGTATTTCTGTCACTAAACAATGAAGTCATGTGTCATGTTTTATGATGGTATTACTTAGCGACAGAAATTCCAGTCCCAATTACTGTTGTTAATCAAGGACTACTTGTGTGTTTCTGGTCTCCTGTCATGTGATGTCTCTCAATATTTGTGTAAATATGTGCAGGCAGCATATGCTCTGTATCGCATGACTTGCAGGGAAATAAAAAGGGATTTGCAGTGGATCATTCAGAAACTACCACCCAATTGCTGCTCTCTTTGGTATACAATATACTGCAATATTTTTGTTTCTGGAATTCTTTTCTCCATAGCACCAAGCCAGATAGTGTATGGCCCATTTTTTTAATTTGTTCTTTCTTCAGTCAGTTACTCCAATCATATAAAATTTAGTCTCATTCTGATTAGTTTTGGAAGAGATACCCTGCATGAGGAGACACAGAATCTCAAACTCCCTTAGATAACTTTACATAAAATTAATATCTTTTATATAAAACTCTACTATTAAAAGAGCTATTTCCAACACATACAGTGTATATACTTTAAAAAAAAGTCTGTTGGCTTTTGGTGATTTCTAAAGTTTGTTTTTACAAAACATTTGGACAACCTTATTTTACTTTACTATGAGCAGCCATTTGTGAGCAATGCAGTGATATTATGATTACATTGGAACTTCAAAAAATCTAACTGTTCATAACTGAAGAATTCCACACTAGCAGAGTGTGGAACTGCATGTTTGTACAGATTTCGCAGAAGAAAATACTAAATAAACATGTGCAGATACATTAAGAAAAAAATATTTTGAAGAAAAGTGCCAGGAAACAGAGGCCTCTCTTGTTCAATCCTATGTAAGAGAGATCACTCCTTTTTATTGTTGAAGTGCTCTCACTATTCCAAAGGTGCTTTTTCAAAAGGCAACTGGACTTTCTTTGTTTTTCTCCTTGAAAACATTTTGC
>NW_015410704.1:0-1987 GCF_001527695.2 Protobothrops mucrosquamatus
TCTCACACCCACACATATTCCTGAAACACATCCCTGTGCACCATCTCAGTTCTTCCCTACAAATCTGAATTTGTCTGCTGAATTTTAACTTTCAGTTTCCTGCTGGCTTCCTCAACAACTTTTCTCTGAAAAATTCCCACAAAGAAAATAAATAGGAAAGCTGTCATGAATTTGGGGAAGGGAGGGAGGGAGGGAGGGAGGGAAGGAAGGAAGGAAGGAAGGAAGGAAGGAAGGAAGGAAGGAAGGAAGGAAGGAAGGAAGGAAGGAAGGAAGGAAGGAAAGGACGAACTTGTGATACTCTTTGCTAGCTTCCCACAAGCAAACTCAATGGGGAAGCTGGCAAAAAGGGAGAAGTCACTCCTGCTCCCCTGGCTTTTTGCCCACCCATGGTTATTTTGTTCTCAGTTTAAATAAGGAAGTATATATCAGACAATGACCCAATGGGGTATGGATTGTCTAGTTCAGTTTAAAGCTCTCCTGATGAAATTCTATGTACTTCAACCATTTTCTTCTCAGTCCTCATAAGATGCAGCTCATCTTGTACCAGAAGTTCTTTATGCAGAAAATATAATTGTGGTGCTCAAAACTAAATATGGCATTTTAGTACCATTTTTATAATAAGATCACAGGATAAGTAAGACATAAATAGTTGAGGTAGTGTGAAGATGTTGTAACTTAAAGCTTTTTTAAAAAAACCTTTTTTGCTAAAAGAAGGCAGAAAGTTTTCTATGAATCTGATACAGTTAGAGGTTTTTATCATATAAAGCCTGCCAATTCCTTAATGGGTTCTTTACTGAATGAAGCCAATATGTTATCATGCATACTTCAAGCATATTAATTCTCTCTGTTAGGATATTTATATGGAATATAATTATGTTCATTGTTTGCAATTAGGTTTTGAAAGAATTTGGGCCATGTAAATTATAGTGATTAAGGAAGTTGTTATGTTATTATGGTTGATTTATATTCAGCCAGAGGTGTAGACTGAATTTGGAATTTTAATCCACCTATCCTATCAAGTCCTTGTTTGTTATTTGATGCTGTTAAAGATACTGTCACAGGATGTAAGCTGTTCCAAGTAAAGCTAATTGACTAATGGTGATTTTGTCAATGTGATGATATTCAAGTAGTAATCTAGATGTTTTGGGATTGCACTTAAGGGGCCTATTACTATTGACACTATCTTTGCTTCAAGATATGAGATTCAATTAAATCAAGTCCCTCTTCATTACAGGAACCCAGCTAAAAATCAAAGCAAATGCTAAGGTTTTTTTAAAAAAAATATGCCAATGACAGATTTATTTATTTATTTTATTTTTTATTTTATTGAATTTTTACCCCGCCCTTCTCCTTGCGGACTCAGGGCGGCTGACAGCCTGATAAAAACAAATACAAAAAATACCACAATACTATCGTTAAAAACATAATTAAAATGAAATATTAGATTGGCCTTTGTTAATTTAAAATTATTTTTAAAACCCCGCTAAAAATTACCCCTTAGGCCAGTCCTGCTAGTTGAAATAGCCATGTCTTAAGGGCGTGGCGGAAGGAAGGGAGATCTGGGATACCCGGATCTCTGGGGGTAGTTCGTTCCAGAGGGTGGGAGCTCCCACCGAGAAGGCCCTCCCCCTGGGGGTCGCCAGCCGGCACTGTCTGGCTGATGGCACCCTGAGGAGACCCACTCTGTGGGAGCGTACCGGCCGATGGGAGGTAATCTGAGGCAGAAGGCGGTCTCGGAGATATCCAGGTCCGATGCCATGGAGCGCTTTGAAGGTGATAATCAACACTTTGAAGCGCACCCGGAAAGCCACCGGCAGCCAGTGCAGCTCGCGCAGCAACGGTGTTACATGGGAGCGACGAGTCCCTCCCAACACCGCCCGCGCGGCCGCATTCTGGACTAACTGGAGCCTCCGAGTGCTCCTCAAGGGGAGCCCCATGTAGAGAGCATTGCAGTAGTCCAGGCGGGAGGTGACGAGGGCATGGGTGA
>NW_015410705.1:0-1987 GCF_001527695.2 Protobothrops mucrosquamatus
TACTATTTATTATTACTTTTCTCACCAGCCTTGACAGGCATTCCTATAAATCCATTAGTAAAGGAAATTTTACATCCACTGACAATTCATTCCAACTCTTGGCATTCTCAAGCAACACTATGCACTAACCTTTGTGGTGAAGAGCCACATAATTCACAATATAAATCAGTCTTAAATCACACTTTTAAAATTAACTTTATCTCTGTGGATGAAATTCAGTCTAATTTTTCTGCTGCCAGATTCCTTTTTCTCAAAGAAACTGCAAACCTTTTCTGCTTTCCTCCTCCAGAATCTTTTCAAAATCTGTTCTAGAGGATTGAGTAGTCCTTGAGAGAATGTAGAAGACAAATAACATCTATTTGTGTGGCACTGCATTTCAGCACACATTCACTGAATACATTACTAACTTTATGTATGCAGTAACATTTCCTGCACTACATGTTTTGTGCATTTGGCTTAAAATGATCTCATAGGACTCAATCCACTCCATCTACTCTATTATGATGGCAAAGAAGCAATGGGCAATAGAGAGAAAGCAGAGCTGCTGAATTCATTCTTTGCATCTATCTTCACGCAAAAAGAAAATACAAACCAACCTACTAAAAATATAACCGTAAAAGACAGACTAGGAATACAAATTAAAATAAGCAAGAAAATGGTAAAAGAATACCTGTCCATTCTACATGAGTTCAAATTACCAGGACCTGACAAATTACATGCAAGAGTTCTGAAAGAGCTGGCAGATGTGATCTCAGAACCACTGTACCATATCTTTCAAAGATCCAGGAGCACCAGGAAATTATCAGATGACTGGAAAAGAGCTGATGTGGTTCCCACCTTCAAAAAAGGGGAAAAAAGATACAGGAAACTACAGACCAATCAACCTGACCTCAATACCTGGGAAAATTCTGGAAAATATAATCAAGCCACAAATCTGCGAATACACAAAATCATAACCAGAAACTAACACGGATTTGTCAGAAACAGTTTATGTCAAACAAATCTTATTTCATTCTTTGACAAAGTGACTAAATTAGTGGACCAATGAAATTGACAAGTAAGGCACTTGACAAAGTAGACTACAAACTACTTGGTAAGCTGAAAAATGTGGGATAGACAACATCACTAACAGATGGATTTGTGACTACCTGACAAATCACACTCAACATGTGGTTCTCAATGGTACTACATCTACATGGAAGGAAGGAAGCAGTAGGATGCCCCAAGATTCCATTCTAGGACCAGTACTATTCAATTAGATGAAAGGGAGCTCATCAAATTTGCAGATAACACTATCTGCACATCAGCTGATTAAGATTTATAAAGGCTAAAATTAAGCTCTCATAGGGAGCAAGAGACCATTGCAAGCCAGTTTCTACCTAATACAGCCCTTTCATTTTCTACAACCATAGAAATTTATCAGGGCTGTCTGGATTATTGCAAAGGCCTATTTAAACCATTGCGTTCTAGAGCAGGAATGTCAAACTCACGATGTCACGTAATGTTGCGAGACGTATCATGACTTTCCCCCCATTGCTGGCAATGGGGTGGGCACGGTTTTGGCGTGACGCATCTGGCCCATGGGCTGGCAGTTTGACATGCCTGTTCTAGAGCATACTACTAGTTTCAGGATAGCAGTGTGTAGGCAATTTCTCCTACAGTCCCCCTTGCCTGTAGTGAATCAGAGGGGTTGATGATCACTGAAATTGGGAAGCCAATCTGAAAATATTTAACCTGGTTCTTTAAACATTCAGAAACATAGTCTGCCACACTGCTTCTGTTCACAGAGTTAAAAGCATATTCTCCAGATTCATCATCCAACCTTGAGCCATTTAAAATGATCAGCCCAGCCCTCTGCTTCAACTTAATTAAACTGACTGCTGCATAATTGATTGTTATCAACTACTATCTGTGATGCAGCTCAGTAAGGGTTGTTATAGCTAGCAGACTCTGGGAAGGAAGGTGTGTGTAATTTTAACATTCAAGG
>NW_015410706.1:0-1986 GCF_001527695.2 Protobothrops mucrosquamatus
CAATTATTGAGCCAGAGACCTGACAGTTACGCTTTGGCATAGCATCTTTGTTTGTGCAGTCAGTGTTGACTCCTGGCAATCACCTGAGATAGTCTGCAGTTTTCTTGGCAAGAATTCGTTAGTGATTTGTCATGGTCTGCTTCCTAGGGCTGAGAGGGAGTAACTGGCCCAAAGTCAACCAGCTATTTTAATGCCTAAGGTTGGACTAAACGTAGTTTCGTAGTTTCTAGTGTGGTGCCTTAACCACTAGCCCAAATTAGTCTCATCAATCCAGCTTAGCTAATATTTATTGCAGGGTTCACAGAACAGGTAGGCTGCAATTCCTGGTATTTCACATCACATTTAAGCTATACACAATTTCAGACCACATTAGCTGGATTTATACAAAATGCAAATAAATTATTTTACTTTTTCTGTGCTTTGAGGCGCTTGCACCTTAAAAAAAAATGAAAATTAAAGAAATTGAAATTGATTATTTAATTTGGTAACAGATTTTGCACGAGGCTATTTTATCATTCATTAGCTCTTTTCCAGGGATAATAGCTTTAAAACACAGTAACAATCTTGTGCCACTACTGAAGTTTTAAAGATAGTATGTGTAGGTATACTTGGACAAGAGGTGGAGATTTGTTGGATTTAACATTTCACATTATTGAAGATCAATTATGAATATGCTTCTCTTTCACGTTCCCAATACTGTTACAGTTGGCCAGGTTTATATGGATCAGCATATTGGAATATTGATCCAAATTTTGGAATAATAGATTAATAACTTATCTGAATAGCCAGGCTGTAGAAAACAAGTGGAAATCGTTTACTGTATGCTGCATGCATCACTGCCATTCCTCTTTATTAGCAACTAAGGATCTTGAAAAAGTACAGCTGGATCAAGCCATATGTGCATTTAGTGTGACCCTGACACACTGGCATCTGAATGCATTTGAAAACTGATAAATCTGAATTGGTTTGCATGCTTGTTGCTTCCCAGCAAGGAGATTTACAGCATGGTGTCTCAAGGATGGTAATGAACAGCCATCAATATTAATAGACATTGATGAACTGATTCTTCACAACCCACTTCCTGTTTCAAGAATGTCCGGATTGTCTGCCTTTAGCATCTCTGGGTTGCAAATTCCATAGTTTAACTATATGGTGTATTTATACATAAGATACATAAATATTTTCTTCTGCTGAGTCCTGAATCTGTTCGCATTCAGCTTGGATCCCTGGATCTCCAGCGTTAAGGCTGTGCAAAAGAGAAAAGCTGCTCCGTAGCTCCAGTCTAGCCGCCTCTCTTTACTCTCCTCCTTCCCAGCCGAAGAGCCCAACTTGCGGCGGTCCTTCTTTGGAAGGCAGCCGGTAACCCTCGGTCACGTCAGGCATCCGACGAAAAGATGCCGTCTCGGAGTTGCGGAAGCAAAGAATTTAGTCCCGTTCAGCAGACGGGTAAGCGCCGAGCTGCAAGCGGCGATAGACCAGATGCCTTTTCCATTCGCTCAGTGGCTGCCTAGCGGCGGTTCGGAGAGCCCGTCAGCGGTCCTCCTCCTCCCCCTCCCCCTCCCCCTCCTCCCGCATCCAACTCGCTCTTCAGAAGGACGAGCGAGAGCCAATCGCAGAGCAGGAGAAGGCTTCCCGGTACATGCAAATAAGCATTCCCGCAGAGCATTGTGGGAACAGCGCGAACGAGAGCTCGGCTCCGCTGGCGACGCGGCGGAGCCTCCGGGAACCTGATCCGCGCAGGAGTGAACGTTTACAAGCGTGGGAGAAAGAGTCCGGCGGAATAGTGGGGGCCACTGTGACATGAAATGACTGGAGCAGAGGTGGGAGCGCGTCCCGGCGCCAAGCAAAGCATACTTACCTGGCAGGGGAGACACCTTGATCACGAAGGAGGTTTTCCCAGGGTGAGGCTCATCCATTGCACTGCGGGTGTGCTGACCCCTGCGATTTCCCCAAATGCGGGAAACTCGACTGCATAATTTGTGGTAG
>NW_015410707.1:0-1986 GCF_001527695.2 Protobothrops mucrosquamatus
GTCGCAGTGTCCCAGGATCATGTGACCCCCCTCTTGGGACCTTCTGACAAGCAAACTCAATGGGGGAAGCCACTTAACAACCGAGCTGCTAACTTAAAAACTGCAGTGATCCACTTAACCACCGTGGAAAGAAAGGTCGTAAAATGGGGGAAAGTCTCACTTAACAACTGTCTCCCTCAACCACATAAATCTTGGGTTCGACTGTGGTCGTACGTCAAGGACTACCTGTGTGGTAGAGCAGTGATGGCGAACCTTTTAGAGACCGAGTGCCCAAACTGCAACCCAAAACCCACTTATTTATTGCCGGGTGCTGGGTGGGCGTGGCCATGGTGGTCATGGCAGACTGGGTGGGTGTGGCCAAGGTGGGCGTGGTCACCTCGATGTTGCTCGTGGGGACGGACGCCTGTGGGGGCCGGGCAGGGTTGGGGGAGATCCAGGGGGTATCCGGCAGGTGGGGCAGTGGGCAGGAGGTTCGTCCTGTGGGGTGAGGCGAGGCAAGGCGAGGCAGAGTGGGGGTGCCATTGTCGCAGGGCAAGGCGAGGCAGGGGCCGGGGTGACTGCTACCTGACACCATCCGCCCCTGCACACAGAGACCAGCGAGCGCATGGGGGCTGACAGTGTCCATCAACAGCCACAGCCTGCCGGCCCCTCGACCGGCGCATTCTGGGGCTCCGCAGCCCGTCCCCAGCAGTTCAGAGAAGCCGCCTCTCAGCTGGACAGCCGGCCGACAGCTGAGGAAGCGACGGGAAAAGGAGAGAATGCAAGGCCAGGAGGGATGGGCTAAGTGGGAGGGAAACCAGCCATGCTGGGACCTCGGCGAGTTAGCGGGCGGCTGGTTGAAGAGGGACGGTTGCCATTTCCGGGGCATGGTGCGCGTGCCCACAGAGAGGGCTCTGAGTGCCGCCTCTGGCACACGTGCCACAGGTTCGCCACCACTGCGGTAGAGGAAGAGCTGGATACTTACCGCCCATTGCCCAAGCAAATTGACTAAAAAGTTGCCGCTGAACCGCACGGACAGCATCTGGGAAATGACGTAGAGGTTGGACACTAAGGCGGACTGAAGGATGATGGGGATGTTGGACGTATAAAAGAGCTTGATGGGGTAGCTGCTGTACTGCCCCCGGTAGCGAGCAGACTTGATTGGGAGATCCACTCGGAATCCCTGCGGGGGAGAGGAGCAAAGGCGGTCACCGGCTGGCAAAGTGGATCCCTCTTTCAAAGCTGCAGAAGCTGAGAAGGTCTTCAGGACTTGGGACCCGTTGACTTGTTCTCCTGTTACCGTTACGTAGGACGGAGCGCGGATGGCCCCGCAACTAAGCTGCAAACTTTACCATCAAATGTAAGAACTAGAATCCGGGGGGGGGGGGGGGGAGAAAAAAAATCTGAAATCTTGAGTAGTTTTTCTCTTTCCCCAACCAGCTACCATTCCCTCTCGGCGATCTGGGCAACTTGCAATTTCAGCTGACCAATTTCTCCAGACCTTCCAGCTTCTTTTGGCTTCGTCCTACCTATGTGCTCTAGGTAGAGAGATCTAGTTGACTTTTTCTCCCACTTGCCAGTTTTACCATGAACTAGAAGGCAACTAAGTCAGCCAACCTCAAAGGTTCTGCTTATCCCATCTTGATAACAATATTCTGTTACTGAAACAAACACCGAGCACGTTTTGTGCAAAGGATGCAGCTTAGTTCTGACAAAGATGAAATAGTGACAGAAGGAAATATCTATAGCTCAGGGTTGAACTGTAGGGTCTCTGGTGCTCTGGTGGTTTTTCTTGCAGAGATTTCACTGACCAAACTAAGTAACATCAGTGCGGAGGAGGAGGAGGAGGAGGAGGAGGAGGAGGAGGAGGAGGAGGAGAAGAAGAAGAAGAAGAAGAAGAAGAAGAAGAAGAAGAAGAAGAAGAAGAAGAAGAAGAAGAAGAAGGAAGAAGAAGAAGAAGAAGAAGAAGAAGAAGAAGAAGAAGAGGAGGAGGAGGAGGAGGAGGAG
>NW_015410708.1:0-1986 GCF_001527695.2 Protobothrops mucrosquamatus
AAGACCAGGGGTAGGCAACCTTGGCTCTTTTATGACTCGTGGACTTCAACTCCCAGAATTCCTGAGCCAGCATGGCTCAGCTTAAAAACCTCTCCCCTCAGCATGGCTGGCTCAGGAATTCTGGGAGTTGAAGTCCACGAGTCATAAAAGAGCCAAGGTTGCCCACTCCTGGACTAGACATACCCAATTCCAGCAACCGCCAGCCAGCCATGCTGAGGGGAAAGGGAGAGGTTTCCAAGCTGAGCCATGTTGGCTCAGGAATTCTGGGAGTTGAAGTCCACCAGTCTTAAAAGAGCCAAGGTTGCCTACCCCTGGCCTAGGATGACCCTAATCTGGTATTAGTCTGCATTCCCCCCAAATAAAACTCACGAGTGAATAGAATTTCATTCAAAGATTATTCTTTGAAAGAAGGTTAGAGCGAATTTGGTAGAGTGGTTAAGCTTAGCACCAGGCTAGAAAACAGGAGATCATGAGTTCAAATCCCAGTTTAGCCACGAAAGCCGGCGGGGTGACTTTGGGCCAATTCACTCTCTTCTCAGCCCAACCCACCTCACAGGCTTGTCGTTGTGGAGAAAATGGCAGGAGGAAGGCGTGTTTGGATAATATTCGCTGCCTGGAATTGTTTGTAAAAATAGGAAAGGCCGGATACAAATAAACAAGCAAACAAATCAATATTCTGATGGTTAAAACGCAATTTTGCCCCCTGCCTTCAAAAAGGTAATTACGGAGTGCTGTATCCAATCCCTTCCCTTATCGTGCATTTGGTTAAATTTGCATCTGTGAACCGCTTGCTTTTTCGCTTTGAATTCTTTCTTTCCAGTCACGTTTCCTCTTTACAAACAGCCGAAAACTGTTCTCTATCTCCGAGTTACACCCTCGTATTGTCATTCCTGGCCCCAGACTCCAAAGACACAAACCCACTTTGTCGGGAAAACGGATCTCAGGCCGAAAAGCAATTCAGAAGTATCACGGTGGTCCGGTTAAAGTTTCACAGGTAGCCAGCAGTGGCCAGGATGCAGTTAGCAGCTCCACGAGAGGGGATTTCACAGCGTCCTCGCTTGACAGACACAGTGACAGACCCACTGCTAAAATTCAAGTTGGTTTGACCCCAAGGTTACTGCCACACCACAGGCGACTGCTGTGGTCTGCTTTTCTGAAACCCTAGGCGGCCAAGATAAAAAAAACAGAGGAAAGCGACTCTCCGGAGTTTTAGTAAGCTCAAGCCTGAATTAATTTTATTCTCCGAACTCCGCCTGAAGAACTAACACAAAGAGAGGAGCCGTTCAAAATATCAGTAATTTTTTTTAAAAACTTCCTTATTTTATTTTGGCAGAAGATTAACTGCGTTCTGAAATTTGAAAATATTCATTTGGGTGAATTGTTCCAGCAAAGCAGCGGCAGCAGCAACACGGACTCAAATACACCACGATCTACAGAATAATAATTTTTCATTTTGTTTCACTCATTCATTTCCTCAAAAGAGTGCATGGAAGCTAAAATGGTTTTCTTGTGAAGCCAAGGCACTGTATATGTTTTTGAGTTGCAGGTTGGGTATTAGTCATCCCTGCGCATGCTCGAAAGATGGCGGACGCTGGTTGTGTGGCTCCGCCGTAGGGGAGCCGAAATGATGCGGGGGGGGTTTTGGAGACCCGCGAGGAGACCCGCGAGGAGTCGGAGGACCCCCCGAAGAGCCGGAGACCCCTTGAGGAGCCGGAAGAGCTCAGTCCCCAGGTCGATCTCCCCGGTGAGTTCCCCGGGAGTGCGAGAGGACGAGAGCGCGGCCGGGTAGCCGTTTGCCTTTAGGCCTTTAGACTTTCGGCGGTCTCGGCGGTTTCGGCGAGCTCGGCGGCCCGGCGTCGGTGACGGCGGCCTCGGCGGCCTCGGCGTCGGTGGTGGCGGCCTCGGCGGCCTCGGCGGCGGCGGCGGCGGCCTTGGCGGCGGCTGCGGCGGCGGCGGCGGCCTCGGCGGCGGAGCGGCGGCCTCGGT
>NW_015410709.1:0-1986 GCF_001527695.2 Protobothrops mucrosquamatus
ACTATACCATCTGGGAGAAGGAGCTATTGGCCATTAAAGTGGCATTCGAGGCCTGGAGGCATCATCTGGAAGGGGCGCGTCATCAAATCGAGGTCCGGACGGACCATAAGAATTTGGAGAGCCTGCAGACCGCTCGGAAATTGAACCAACGCCAGATCCGGTGGTCTCTCTTCTTTGCGAGGTTCAATTTCCGGGTGACATACGTACCCAGCGGTCACAATCAAAGAGCATATGCTCTGTCCAGGAAGCCCGAATATTCCCAAGCAGAAGACAAGCTTCTGCCCAGGACAGTGCTCCCTATCGAGTCTTTTGCTGCGGTGCGGGAGCCGATAGATGTACAGGCTCGGATTCGGGAGGCCCAGCAGCAGGATGGTTGGCTGGCTCAGTGAAAGGAGGAGGTGGGGCCCAATTCCCCATGGACAGTCACGGATGGACTCCTCCACTATCGTGATCGGCTCTATGTTCCTGGAGGGCCGCTCAGGGGACTCATCCTCAGCCAGTGTCACGACAATCCTGCGGCGGGGCATTTTGGCCTGTTCAAGACCCTGAACTTGGTCTCCCGTACCTTCTGGTGGCCCCGAGTCCGACATGATGTCCAGACCTACGTCTCATCTTGTATCCCATGTAGGCAGGCCAAGTCAGCGACAGGGGCCCCACCCAGACTACTGCAGCCCTTCCCGACACCCAAAAGACCCTGGGGTGCTGTGCCCATGGACTTCCTGACGGACTTACCCCTGTCATCTGGATTCACGACGGTGTTCGTGGTGGTGGACATGCTGACCAAGATGGCGCATTTCATCCCATGCCGTGGCTTGCCATCTGCCCACGCCACCAGTCGCATGTTCATCCAGCAGGTGTTCCGGCTGCATGGTCTTCCTGATAGGGTCGTGTCCGATAGAGGGGCCCAGTTCACAGCCCGTTTCTGGCAGGGGTTGGTGCAAGCATTGGATGTCAAGAGCTGCCTCTCGTCTGCACATCATCCCCAAACTGACGGAGGAACCGAGAAGGTCATCGGGATCCTGGAGCAATATGTGCGCTGCTATGTCAGTCAGCAGCAGAACAATTGGGTGGACTATTTGGCAGTGGCTGAGTTTGCGTTCAATAACTCCCAGCACACCTCCACGCAGATGACCCCATTCTTAGCCAATGTGGGCTATCACCCTCGGTTTTTCCCTCTTTCCCCATTAGATGCACCGGGACCACCAGTGAACGACTACATGGCAGAGTTACAGGCGATCCATCGATTGGTGCAGCGACAGTTGGAGAAGGCCAAGGCTGACTACAAAAGGTTTGCTGATCGGTCACGGCGGGATACGCCTCCACTATCGGTGGGAGACCGGGTATGGCTGTCCACCAGGAACCTACCGTCAACCCGGCCAGTCAAGAAATTAGACCACCGATATATAGGACCGTTCCCCATCGAGGCTACCAATCCGGTCGCCTATCGCTTAACTCTGCCACGTTCCATGCGGGTACATCGGGTCTTTCACCGCTCTCTGTTGGTCCCTGAGCAACCGGCGTGTCCACTCCACCGAGCCGAGCCTCCCCCACCAGAACAACGTGATGGAGACAGTGCTCCCGAGTACGAGGTTGCCAGCATTCGGGACTCCCATTGGGTGAAAGGTCGCTTCCAGTATCTGATTGAATGGAAAGGTTACGGACCGGAGGAGTTCACCTGGGAGGATGCGCCCACCGTTCATGCTCCTGCTTTGGTGACCGCCTTTCATGACCAATTCCCATCCCGACCGCATCCGGATCGGCAGACCCGGGGGAAGGGCCCTGCTGTACGGGATAGTGTTGTGATTCCGTGCCAGCCTGTGTTCCCAACAGCTGAGTCTGAGGAATCTGAGGAGGAGGTGGAGGAGGCCTTTGAGGGGCCGTCAGGGTCAGAGGGAGGCTCTGATGAATTACAGGACTCACGGCTTGATGAAGAGCCTGGCCCCTCCAGTCGTGTTTCTGATGAAGCTCAGCTGTGTGAGGAGCATG
>NW_015410710.1:0-1986 GCF_001527695.2 Protobothrops mucrosquamatus
CTTCCTTCCTTCCTTCCTTCCTTCCTTCTTTCCTTCCTTCCTTCCTTCCTTCCTTCCTTCCTCCCTCTTCCTCCCTCCATTCTCCCTTCCTTCCTTCCTTCCTTCCTTCCTTCCTCCCTATCTTCCTCCCTCCATTCTCCCTTCCTGCCTCCCTCCCTCCCTCCCTTCCTTCCTTCCTTCCTTCCTCCCTATCTTCCTCCCTCCCTCCCTCCATTCTCCCTTCCTTCCTTCCTTCCTTCCTTCCTTCCACCTTAAACTAGAAACAGTCCTGATTCCAATTAAATTAGAGCTGTGGGCCAGCAATATTTTTTTGTAGGCAGTAATTAAAACCAAAGCATGAAATGCTGCAGAGAAAGGGGAAGCAGCCAGACCGCCAGTGTGGTTCTGCTTTCCTGCATCTACCGGGAAAGAGAATCATTTGTGACACTCTGGGGACAGTTTTGTCACCTGACAGTAAGGCTGTTATGCACCCACTTGACACGGCAGATGAATCCATAAAGACAGATAAGTAACTGTGAAAGTAGCTGGGGATCAACCCAGGTGCTACTATTCACCTGCACATGACAGGTAGATAGTCATGAAGGATTGAAAAGCCGGCTTTACATCGAGATCTGTCAGTCTGAAGCTAAAATACGGCATAGAGACATGAAGGCCGGGCCCTGGGGCCCTCGGCGATTGCGGAAAAAGGCTAACTTCAGCAAATGGCTTCCCCCCCCCCTTCTTCTGTTTGATGGCTGTATATGAATATATTGATAGTAGCATGCAGATGTATATCTACGAACTTTACCCATAGGATAAATCACCCAGGCCTTTAATGCACCAGGCTAGGTTTGGTTGTTTGCTTTCTGGGTTGATAGTCTTCCTGCACCCAAAGGGGTGAAATTAAAGTGAGTGGAAAGAAGTGAAGTTGGGATCTCATCTGAAACTATAAAGAGCAAAGAAGTGGGAGTCAAGCTATTCTCCAAAGCGCCTGAAGGCAGAACAAGAAGCAACGGATGGAAACTAATCAAGGAGAGAAGCAACCTAGAACTAAGGAGAAACTTCCTGACAATTAGAACAATTAATCAGTGGAACAACCTGCCTCCAGAAGTGGTGAATGCTCCAACACTGGAAGTTTTTAAGAAGAGACTGGACAGCCATTTGTCTGAAATGGTATAAGGTTTCCTGCCTGAGCAGGGGGTTGGACTAGATAACCTCCAAGGTCCCTTCCAACTTTAGGTGGCTTTTCTACTGTACACTTTTCCCAAAAGGTTTCCACAATTTTGGCCACTACTGTATGCCACTGATACACAGTAGTTGTGATGGTTGAAAAATGAAGGAAGAGATAGACTCATTGTAAAAATTTGAAAAGTCCTTCCTGGAACAGCTGCTTCTCCATCTTCTCTTGGTGACCTCAAATTCTAGTGTTGTTAGAGCAGGTGAAGCTCTGTCAACTTCTATCAAGCTTCACTGTGGCCATCGCCAGAAATCCTCTCTGCTTTCTCTCTGTGTTTCTATTCTGGATGATTTTGAGGCATTTTCTTTAGTCCAATAGAGGTCCCCATCTACATATCTAATGGAAACAGATCACACACACACACACACACACACACACACACACACACATATCGAAAGGGAAGGAAAACAACAGAGCGTTATAACTCCAGATGCCAACATCTAATTGATGAACTCAGAAAATATTTTTTAAGTTTCATCCGCCATGGAATTTAGGAATGGACTCAGAAATTTAGCCAATTCAATTCACGATTCTTTTGTCATTTCATATCCTTTTTTTAAAAAAAAAGCCATTTAGCAATAGGGAATATTAGGATTGGGGAAATATCAGTTGTCTTTGAAAGGGTTTAACAAAATTATACATCTGAAATTATACAGCTTCTGTAAATCCACAAAAGGCGTTTGTCTTGAGTTCCAGATGTTATAGATCGGTGGTAGATGAACTGGAACACTGCGACTGTACGTCATCTTTGAATTAATTTCTAATGCTAT
>NW_015410711.1:0-1986 GCF_001527695.2 Protobothrops mucrosquamatus
AAGTTGGCTTGACACTCAACATTAAGAAAACCAAGATCATGGCATCCGGCCCTCTCAGTTCCTGGCAAATAGATGGGGAAGAAATGGAGGTAGTGACAGATTTTATCTTCCTGGGCTCCACGATCACCGCAGATGGGGACTGCAGCCAAGAAATTAAAAGACGCTTGCTCCTGGGGAGGAAAGCTATGGCAAATCTAGAAAGCCTACTAAAAAGCAGAGACATCACCCTGCCAACAAAAGTGCGGATAGTCAAGGCCATGGTTTTCCCAGTTGCAATGTATGGATGTGAAAGTTGGACCATAAGAAAGGCTGAGCGCCAAAGAATGGAGGCCTTTGAACTCTGGTGCTGGAGAAGATTCCTGCGAGTCCCCTGGACTGCAAGGCGTTCAAACCGGTCAGTCCTGGAGGAGATCAACCCCGACTGCTCTTTAGAAGGCCAGATCCTGAAGTTGAAACTCAAGTCCTTTGGCCACCTAATGAGAAGGAAGGACTTGCTGGAGAAGAGCCTAATGCTGGGAAAGATGGAGGGCAAGAGAAGAAGGGGACGACAGAGAAGGAGGTGGCTGGATGGAGTCCCTGAAGCAGGAGGCGTGAGCTTCAATGGACTCCAGAAGATGGTAGAGGACAGGAAGGCCTGGAGGAACGTTGTCCATGGGGTCGCAATGGGTCGGACACGACTTCGCAATTAACAACAACTCCTTGAGGACTTTCCCCCACCCCCAAAGACAATTACAGGACATTTGTTGCTCATCCATCAGATTAACCTTCCTTATGGGCTTTAATTAAGATACAACCAGGATTTTAATGCATTGCAAACAACTGGAGATGCTTATTTCTTTATTTATTAGATTATTAGACTAATAAGACCAGCTTCCCCTATATCATGTGGCCCAAAGTTGCACAGACTAATATTAACTTGTTCTTTTTTTATTTTATTTTTTAAAAATCCTTTGCACCTTCTCTTTTCTTTGAAGCGTGATCTCTATTTGTTGCATTCGTTAATGTCCGGAACAAAACCCGTTTTAAGCAACCCACAGTTGAAAAAGGTGCCGGAGCAGCACTCGAACCCAAACCCCCATGGCAGGACAGTTGAGGTTACCTTATAGACTTCTCCATAGGTCCCTCCGCCAACCCGCTGGAGAAGTTCAAAGTCCTCTTGGGGGTCCCGGGTGGAAATCTCTAGCCGAGCTGCCCCTTCTCGAGCATCCATTGTTCAGGGTTTCCCCCGTGTGCGGGCAGAGATTATAAACTCTGCACGCGTGTAGGCGTTGTTCTCTGTACTGTGGTCAGGATACGGGTGAACTTCTCAGCAGGGTTCTGCTTCCTGATTTGCAGCGTGATTAATGTGGGCGAGCAACTTGGTGGTGAAAGGGCCTCTCAGCTGATCCAGAACATCTGGACCCTTCTGGAGTTTGGATGTGAATGGGGTCTTTCCAGTGGTGGGATTCAGCCGGTTCCCACCACTTCGGAAGACCCCGGTACCTAATTTTTTGTTGCCCAGGCCCGGAACGGACTTCCGGAAGCAGCATCCACACAGAGAACCCATTTGAATCCCACCACTGGGTCTTTCCTGTCTGCATTTTGCCCCAAATCTTTTTTGAATCTCTCTCAGAATCCTTTTTTCTTTCTACTCTGATGGCTGATCAGTGAGTTTCCTGCCACACCAAGAACGAATAATTTACAACAATGTGTGCTTAGAATGCTGTTGCCTCAAGATTAGATTGGTTCCAATTTGGTGAATTTTGGGGGAAGGTCCTCC
This sequence comes from Protobothrops mucrosquamatus, assembly GCF_001527695.2. Taxonomy (NCBI): domain Eukaryota; kingdom Metazoa; phylum Chordata; class Lepidosauria; order Squamata; family Viperidae; genus Protobothrops; species Protobothrops mucrosquamatus. Next base: position 1,760 of record NW_015410711.1, read on the forward strand.
AGACCAGAATCATAGAGTTGGAAGGGACATAATAATAATAATAATAATAATAATAATAATAATAATAATAATAATAATAATAATAATAATAATAATAATAATAATAATAATAATAATAATAAAGTTGGAAGGGACCTTGGAGGTCATCTAGTCCAACCCCCTGCTCAGGCAGGAAACCCTACACCATTTCAGACAAATGGCTGTCCAGTCTCTTCTTAAAAACTTCC
>NW_015410712.1:0-1986 GCF_001527695.2 Protobothrops mucrosquamatus
CCGAAGCCTCAGCGTGGGACCCTCCGGCAGTCCCCACCTGCGTCCGCCGGGGTCTTCATGGCTCCTCGCGCCGTCAGCCTCCAGCCGCCGGGTCGGTCTCGGGCTCTGGCCCCCCTCGTTTCCCCCCCTCCGCTTCATATGGAGCCGGGACGCCCACGCCCCCCGGTCGCACGTCACCGCCGCGTCGCCATAGACACGCGGAGCCCGCCTCTCCGCCTCAGCCTCCCTCGGCTCCGCCCACAGGCCTCACGACCGGGGGGGGGAGTTAAAGGGGCGGCAGGCGGCACCTTGGGTGGGATGGCCGTTTGCAGGGCCGGGGGCGGGCGAGGAGGAGGAGAGGGAGGAGGAGGAGGAGGAGGAGTATAGGGGTGGTGGGAGGATGCCCAGAAACGCACCCGTGAACCCGGGCCAACTTCCCCACGACTCCTTGCATTGGTTTAAGATGTGTGAACCTTTGAGACAAAAAGAAGGCTTCTTGCCTTACACCTTATTTACACCAGGGAAAAGCGAATTTCATAACTCCATAAACAACAGGCAGTCCTCGCCTTATGACCACCATTGAGCCCAACGTTAAATGAGTTTGGCCCCGCTTTATGACATTTCTTGCCAAAGTTGTTAAGTGAATCACGGCAGTTGATTAACTTAGTAAATCCTGCTGATTTAAGTGAATCTGGCTTCCCTCCCATTGACTTTGCTTGTCAGAAAGTTGCAGACGGGGGTCACGTGACCCCGGGGATGGTGCAACGGTCATAAGTATGAACCGGTGGCCAAGCGTCTGAATTTTGAGCACATAATCATGGGGATGCTGCAAAGGTCGTAACTCTGAAAAACGTTCAAAACTCACTTTTTTCAGTGCTGTTGTAACTTGTCACTAAATGAACAGTTGTAAGTCGCGAGACTACCTGTATGCAGAAGTTAAGCCCGTCTGCTTGTCATTAGGCCCTTTCCAATATGTGGAATTTATAGGGTCCAAATGAGAGCCAGTTTGAGGAATGGCAGAATTCACTGCTCTGAGAAAAGATTGCAGGACCACATTTTGGAGTCAGGGAGAAAGTGATAGGATAGGATAGGATAGGATAGGATAGGATAGGATCTGGATGGGACCTTGGAGGTCTTCTAGTCCAACCCCCTGCTCAAGCAAGAGAACCTATACCATCTCAGACAAGTGACTAGTCTCTTCTTAAAAACCTGCAGTGATGAAGCGCCCACAACTTCTGGTGGCAAGCTGTTCCACTGGTTAATTTTCCTCACTGTTAGGAAGTTTCTCCTTAATTCCAGGTTGCTTCTCTCTTTGATCAATTTCCAACCATTGTTTCTTGTCCTGCCCTCTGGTGCTTTGGAGAATAATTTAACCCCCTCTTTTTTGTGACAGCCCCTCAAATACTGGAATACCGCTATCATGTCACCCCTGTTTCTTTTTTCCTCTTGGTACAGAGGAAGCAACATCAGAAGGAATCAAATCCTTCCTGGTCTGGATGGCAGGTTTTCGTGGGTATGTATGTTGAGAATGACACCTTGCAGCAGTCATTGGGGTTTTACTCTCAAAACTGAGCAAGATTGCAACTGGAGATTTAACCACTTCCAGTATCTCTCTAAAAACGAAACTACGTATGGCAAAGTGTCTTCCTTACACATCTGCATCATCGTTTCCTCAAAACAAACAGTTATACAAATATTATAACTAAATACTTAGCTCCCGATGATCATTCCCAAATTATGATTGTGACAAAAATCAAAAGAAGAAAATAAAGAGCTAAAAGGCAGATCTGCTATTTCCCAGGGGGGGGAAAACTTCCACTTATTTTCCATGTGTTTCTCTTCATTTTTGTGGTTTTTTGACTACAGTGTTTTTCTGGTCTCGGTATTTTTGGGTGTGACATTTTATTGTCATCACTGCATTGTACTAATTCTAATGTTTATTTTGTCCCACTGTTTTACTGTACTTTAATAGCTGTCTTGAAGGGGCTTTGTGCCCTAAAAGATGGC
>NW_015410713.1:0-1986 GCF_001527695.2 Protobothrops mucrosquamatus
AGATAGATAGATAGATAGATAGATAGATAGATAGATAGATAGATAGATAGATAGATAGATAGATAGATAGATAGATGGATAGATGGATGGATGGATGGATGGATGGATGGATGGATGGATGGATGGATGGATGGATGGATGGATGGATGGATGGACGGATGGATATTCTTTTTCTTTACTATATTCTTATTTTTCTTTCTTTCCTCTTTTCTATCCTTTTGTTATTTTTCTCTTTTTAATTCCCGTGCATAATAAGATGATTCTATTTTTATAAAATTGCCTTTTAGCAATTGGAAGATTTCTTTGTTCATGCATGTAAGTCTCCCATTAGGAATTCCAGGCCACTCAGCTCTGTAATCTTCTCCCCGAGATGGGTCATTTAATAATGCTGACAGATCAAACCAGCAGATGAGGGCCCAAAATAATAGCTATCTGAACATTGGGACAGTCTAAATATTTAATTCTAATCATCAACTTTCATTTGCATTGCACGGGAATCTTGATTGGAGACCGCTTGTGGCTGTGGCGGCCACATTTATAAAGAAAGGGCAAATTGCATCGAGCAGCACCTTTCTTGTAACCCAAGCCTTCTTCTCCAGCATAGTCACATAATGTTCCTCTTCTGGATTTACCAGAGGTTGGAAGAATTACATAAATCCTGTGTCACATAATGATTTTTAAGGCTTTTTTTTTTAATGACCCGGGGTTATATGCTTTTGACGTTTGTACGGCTCAACAAGAGCAAGGGCAAAATGTTTGACAGATGTATTAAGCCAAAATAAAGTTGTATCTATTGTGCATTGTATTAGACATTTGCCTTCATCAAAAAGTAGCATCCTGCTTTGACTGTTAGATTATAAAGAATAATAGAAATAGAAAGGTATTTTTTCTCTTTTCTTTTTTTTCCGTTTTGTCTCTGTTTTTTTTTCTTTGTTCTTTTTTTCCCCCTTTCTGATTTGAATTAATATTTTCTTTTCTTATTAGAACTGATAGTCATTTGTAATGGAAGAGGAATAAGAAATAAGGAAGAAATGATATTAATAAATGCTTATTGAATATGTTAAGGAAAAAGGTTATGGGGAAACCCCCGAAATGTTAACTAGGTATTTAGATTAGAAATATGGAACCCAGTAAGTGAAATAGTTAAACTCAACACAGGATTTGGATTTGTAGATTTATTTAGACGAAAGATTATTGAGGATTGCTATGACTGATTTAGTTGTATTGTAATATATCAATTTGAATATAATATGTCATTAGAGGGAAAAGAGAGGAGGTTTTTAATGACTTAATTCGAACTTTATGAATATGACTTTGTTTTGTGGACAATTGATTGCCCTGCCACCACGTTGTTTCTTAAGCTCTTGTTTGTAAAATGAAAAAAACCAATAAAACTTGTTGTTGTTTTTTTTTTTTTAAAGTGGCATCCTGCTGTTGTTATATAGACAGGTTAATCAAGCTAATTGTTAGAAAAAAACCAGTACCTTGGACAACTCCAAAGGTAGGAATTTGCCTGGACAAAGAGAGTCATTGTGACTAGTAAATGATAATTTATCATTGTGCCCTATGTGTACGCCAGACCTAGATAGCTTGGTCAACAGATCAGAATTAGTAAAATTACGGGGTCCTTGGAGCTCTCTAAACTTGGTTCTTTTCTTGAAGATGTTTCATTACCAAACTAGGTAACATCATGTCGATTGCCGGTGAGGAGGTGTTTAGGTCTTTTTGTTTCCTTTTTGGCTTTCTGATTGTCTCTTTTGAATGGTATGTAGATGTTGCTTATCTCTATGGCCAATTTGGCTGAGTGCCAGGCTTTCAGGAATCCTCTATTGAAACTATGGTTGAGTCTGCCCATGTTCCTTACCAGCAATGACAAGAGATTAAATCCAAGATTAACACTTGACTCACAATCAGGAAACTGCCAACTCAGATAAACAAGCTAAAGTTAACAAGACCCAGTCAAGGAACCAGCAAATCCACTCCCAC
>NW_015410714.1:0-1986 GCF_001527695.2 Protobothrops mucrosquamatus
TTTGACGTCTCATGTAATGTTTCCTTGAGTTGCACATGGTCTATTTTTTCCAGCTCAAAACTTTTTTTCTTGTTATTCTCTCCCTTGCTTCTCATCTGCTGAGGAAGGAGAAGAGTTTTCACACTTTCTGGAAGAAGTAGAAAAGGTTTTGACTGACGGTTTGTTTTGTATTTTAATGCTGCTTCTCATTCTTTGTTGTTCAGATTACTCTTCTTGGCATCCCCTTTGTCTGTAAGAGTCATATTAAAGGGTTAGTTTCATTATGGTTTAAAAAATGGCTGCAGGATATGTGAAAGCAGGAAAAAAAACTTATATTATCATGAAAACATCAAAGTTCTACTTTAACCTCTAACATTAATTATGATTCATTTGGCATATAGAAGAGTAGTAAGATTCGTGTTCAAATATTGACTCAATCATAAAATTCTCTTTTTGGATTGGATAGATCACAAGTATCTATCTCTATATCTCTATTACATTCTATCTATCTATCTATCTATCTATCTATCTATCTATCTATCTATCTATCTCTATTACTTTCTTTCTATCAATCTCTATATGTCTATTCTCTATTTATCTCTATTTCTATCTATCTTTATATACCTATTACTTTGTAATTATATCTATATCTCTCTTTATCTCTCTATTACTCTATCTCTATCTCTTTTATTCTCCATCTCTCTACGTTGCTCTATCTCTATTGCTCTCTATCTTTATTACTCTCTCTCTATTATTGTTTCTCTTACTCGGTGTCTCTCTCTCTTACACTGTCTCTCTTTCTATCTCTCTGTCTATCTCTCTACCTCTCTACCTCTCTGTCACTCTCTTATTCTGTCACTCTCTGTCACTCTCTATCTCTGTCTCTCTTACTCTCTATCTCTCTGTCTCTCTTAATCTCTCTCTTTTATTCTGTCTCCCTTGCTATCTTTCTGTCATTCTCTATCTCTCTGTCTCTGTCTCACTTTGGGAAGTGCTCTGCTTTTTAAGTACTGTACATTGCAAACTATTGTGTTTGTAAGTACAGTACTTTACAAAGATAAAGTTTGATTGCATTTGTCTTTCGCATTTGTAGAAATGCTAGCCAGGATTTACACCAAGAATTCTATAATGTTGTGTTTCCTTTTATTTTGGAGCTAAGTGTATATTACTGTAGTTTGTAGGTTTTAAATTTAAATTGCCTTCAAAAGTTGTGGGTGCCCCATCACTGAAAGCTTTTAAGAAGAGACTGGATAGGCATTTATCCGAAATACTCTCTTGTGAGAGCAGTGGGTTAGACTAGATGACCTCAAGTCCCTTCCAACACTGTTACTGTTGCAAGCCGAGAGTTCTGTAAATGACTGGCTCATCTTTTCAAAGCAGCTTTAAGCTAAAATTGAGAAGGGCGGCCAGCCAATCGTCACGACCTTTAGAACCTAATTTCATGCAAAAACCACTAGATAACCAATCACACAAAGAGGTAGGGAGTAAAGAGAAAAAAGAAATTAAAAAACTAAAAACATAATGAACTAGAGAGTGATGGAAAGGATGGAAATCCCACTTACAAAGTAGGAGATATAAGAAACATACCCAAGACCCATAAAGGGCTCAAATGCCTGTACACTAACACTCAAGTTTAGGGAATACACACGGTGAACTTGAAGTATTAGTACAAGAAGGCAGATATGATAGAGTTGCCATTACTGAAACTTGGTGGCATGAAACTCATGACTGGAATGTACTGATAGAAGGATACAAACTGTTCAAAAGAAACAGACCTACAAAAGAAGAAGTGGAGTTGCATTATATATGAGGGGATAGATGGGGAACTCATCAAATTTGCAGACGACACCAAGCTGGCAGGAATAGCCAACACTCCAGAAGACAGGCTTAAGATACAGAAGGATCTGGACAGACCTGAACACTGGGCACTATCTAACAAAATGAAATTCAATGGTGAAAAAAGCAAGGTTCTACATTTAGGCAAGAAAAACCAAATGCACAAGTACA
>NW_015410715.1:0-1986 GCF_001527695.2 Protobothrops mucrosquamatus
AAAAAAAAAAAGAATTCTAGTGACTTATTATGATTCCTACAACTCAGTGCTTTTTTCCTAGGGGCACTCAGTGTACACCTTTGATAAAGGAATATACATAATAAGCAAACACCCAGAAAACTGAGTCAGAGCAGCAAAGTCTGCCCTCCTGTGGCCAGTGTGTGCTGTGACATTTGGCAAAGAAGCCCTGGAGTGGCTTATTTTTATTCTTTCATTTCCTTCCTTTGATGAAAGCTCAAAGCAGCCACAGAAGAGGCCGTCAGGAATATAAAAGATAATTCCAGGAGCTAAAATTTCATTTCTAATAGGACCCTGAGGATGGCAAAACGGGGAGTGCTGCCCTCCTGTGGCCAGATAAGCCCATGGCATCTTTTTCCTAAGGTACAGCAGAAAATGTTACTGGATGGATGGACGGACGGACGGACGGACGGACGGACGGACGGACAGACAGACAGACAGACAGACTAGATAGATAGATAGATAGATAGATAGATAGATAGATAGATAGATAGATAGATAGATAGATAGATAGATAGATAGATAGATAGATAGAGAAAAAGAAATCAAAAAAGTGCAAAAATAAATGAAAAGTGCAAAAATAATTTCATTGGAAGTTTATTTTGGTAGAAGAGGACATTTCTGAATACACCAAAACCCCAAATCCTTACAAAAGATGATCCCCGGTGACTTCAGCGAAGAGCAGAAGCACAAGGTGCCCAACAGGTCTAAGCTCTGACTGCAGGATCACAAATATAGTCAAGGAAGACTTGGCTACTTTATTGTTTAACACAAGCATCACATCTTCCAAGCATAAACCCAGCTGCAACAGTTTGTACAATTCAAGACATAATACAGTCCTAAAGATAAAATACATAAAAATATCATCTAATATTTTAAGGATAAAAAGTCACATTTTTATCATTGTAAAAGTTACAAAAGCAATAATACAATACCATCATGGATTAAATAATTCACTAATTTAAAATGACATTTTTGATAAAAAGGTGAGGTGTAAAAGAAACAACAGTTGTCATCAAAAGATTTCTCTCAGAAGAAAGAAAATGCAACTTCGGTGTTCAAATACATGAATATCACAACAGGTATCTCTTGGTGAAGAGATGGTGATAAGAACAGATACATAAAGGATACATAAAAACAACCAAAAGATAAAATATCTTGTCTACCATAAGCATCACAACTATTTAACAACAGTAAATCAGGAGTAAAACTCAGCTTTATTACAAAAAATACATGTCAAACAGAGTGTTACCAAGTCTTAATCCCGTTTAGAGATATTTCAGAAACAAAAAGATAAACATGTGTGACAGAAGAAATCAAAATTATTGTGGTGTGTCATGATTATTTACCAGTCAAAACGTAACTTACACATTTTAAAAACAGCCAAGGATAAAATTATTCGCAGGCGGAAAAATAGAAATCTTTTATCAATCACTGGCCACACCTAGCATTAAAAAGGGCCATTGAGGTTTTCTTTCTGGTTCTAAGAACCGTTGCCATGGCTAAATTTACGCCACGCAGAAAACTATAAAATCCATTACCAAGCACTGGCCACACACTGGTCATTTAAAAGGGCCATTGAGGTTTTCTTTTATAAAAAACTATAAAATCTATAATCCATCAACAGCCATGCCTAAGATTGAAAAGGGCCATTGAGGAGGGTTTTTTGGTTCTAATAACCATTGCCATGGCTAAATTTATGCCAGGCAGAAAACTATAAAATCTTTTATAAATCACTGGCCACACCTAACATTAAAAACGGCCATTGGGGTTTTCTTTCTGGTTCTAAGAACCATCGCCAGGGCTAAATTTATACGCCAGGCAGAGAACTATAAAATCCATTACAAAGCACTGGCTACATACTGGTCATTTAACAGTTGTCATCAAAAGATTTCTCTCAGAAGAAAGAAATGCAACTTCAGTGTTCAAATACATGAATATCACAACAGGTATTTCTTGGTGAAGAGA